>NC_072739.1:43146852-43274413 GCF_026930045.1 Uloborus diversus
CTTGGGGAGGAGGTTGTTGGAGTTTTTCGATTTGGGACTTAGTTACTTTTACTTTCTTACTAGAAAGTAAAAAGTCCTCTTTCTTAAAATTATAAAATTTTGGGGGCCTCTGTTTAGAGGCTACCCCAATTTTTGCGCGCGTTTGAATAAATTTCTTTTTTTCTACAGTTTTCTTTTGTTTTTGATCAGTTGGTTTGTTCGAAATTAATTTAGTTGAGTAACTTGTACTTGGGATTTGTGTACTTTGTACTTGAATTTCATTATTATTTTTTTGTGGAGGCTTAGGAGTATTGAGCTGTTTATTTTTTTATTTAGGAGACTTAGTTGATTTAGTGCTGGTTATTGTAATGATTTGAGGATCTGTTTGTGTACCGGTGGAATTGAATACTTTTCTTACTGCTGCAGCATATGAAAGTCCAGATAGAGGTGTACGAGACTGAACTATTTTTCGTGCGTCTGGGTATGATATGTTCTGAGTAGTTTTGATAACCTGTATTTCTTTTTCGGAGAGCCATTTAGGGCATTTTCTAGAGTAGGACGGGTGATCTCCTTTGCAGTTGACACATTTGAATTCCTTTGAGCATTCATTGCTATCGTGGCCGGCCTCAGCACATCTGGCACAAGTTTCTGTGCCACAGCATGACAGCTTGGAATGCCCAAAGCGCTGGCACTTAAAGCACCGTAGCGGGTTAGGAATGTATGGTCTAACAGGGCATGAGAGATATCCAGCTTTGACACGTGAAGGGAGGATAGGCGTACTAAAGGTCAGAATGACATGTTTCGTATTCTGCATTACGCCATTGCGTTTAATAGTGATCCTTTTCACTCCACTTACGTGTTGGTCCTTCATTTCATCTAGGATTTCCTTCTCTGGTGTGAATAGAAGGTCTGGCTCTGAAATTACTCCCCGAGAAAAGTTTAATGTAGAGTGGGCTGTAACTGTGCAAAGATAAGGACCTAATTGTTTAATAGCTAGTATGAGTTGAACTTGTTTATTATCTTTTATTTCGACCAAAAGCTCGCCTGTTCGTGTTTTTTTTACTGATTTAAATTCGCCGATTAGATTTACAAGAGCTTTGTTGATTAGAAAAGGAGATACAGCAGTAAATGTAAGGTTTTCATTTCTTTTGATAACGAAAAATTTTGCGGAGGTATACGATTCATTCTGACGCTCCCCACAAGGGGGAGAAGTGTTCTTTGAGTTTTCATCCATAAACGAACCAGAGAACTAGGGGGGAAATATGGGGTCTAACCCCTGTGTATCCCCCCACACAGAGGTAAGGCTGCGTACGACAGGGTTCGCCTGCTATCCCTGAAGTCTCCCGTTTGAGGCACCGACTACCCCCGGTACCATGCAGCCATCGGCACGGTTGACACGCCTTGGCTTAGGGGTTTTCGTCCGCATTTGGTAAGTGTGATGAGGGAAGGAAGGGAGAAAAAATCCCCTCCCGCCGATATTCTGTTTGAGCAACTGGGGGTTCACGACTCCTCCCAAGAGCTCGCCCCGAACTCACCACACCGCAAGCCCCCCCACCACGACAAGGTAAACGGACACGGGGGGGCCTAACGTGGAGGTGACTCAAACTTAACACACAGAATTCTAAACCTAATCGAACCATTCGTTTCAAATTTTAATGTGTTTTAAATACAACAATAAACACAACACTAAACAAAAATGTAACAATTCATAAAAGAAGGCACATTGCACATACAAATTTCAATAAATACTAACCTTTTTTTTATTAATCCTTTAAAATATTTGACGTAAGATAATTTCAAGCAAATACAAGACTGAAACGAAAACTCCCAGAATGCACTGCAATGTGATGAAATCGGGACGAAATAATTTCGTGAAAAAATTGAGATTTCTGGTTTCGTCAAATATCACGTGATTCGATGACGAAAGGATCGTCGAAAATTACGAAATAGTGCTCGAGGATTGCCGAATCGTCAAAATTGAGCGTTTCATTTTTGACAGTGTGTGATCTTGAAATGCTGAGTGGTTGGCCGTTAGTTTTTTACGCATTTGGTAAGTATTATGTGTGCAGCATATGTCGTATATTCCGTACCGATTATAAGGCTATTTTCTTCATGTAACAATTCTATAATTTTATAAACTGTTTGAATTATGAAAAAAATGCCAAAATGAACAAATAAACTAACTTTTAAATTTTGAATGAAGAGCCGAAAGGGATATCTAAGAAGCAATTTTGTTTTACATAAAAAATGTTATCAACAAAACAAAGACAAGACACATACAAGGACATAAGAACGAACATTAAATCAGAGACAAAAATCCTATCTCTTGAAGGAAGGGGAACAATTTAGGATGAGATGTGTCCGCTAGCAGTTCCTTCAAAGATGGATGAAACTGATTGAAGAATTTGAAACGAACATGATATAAATTCGGACAATCGGAGAGGATATGCAACACTGTCTGATTGGCATTGCATGTGTTTCATATTGGAACAGATTCGCAGCAAAAAGAGGTGTTTGTGAGTGAATCTTGTGTGACAAATACGAAGACGGGCTATTGCAACTTGTTCTCTTCTGGTGATCTTTGATGACTTGAAACTTTTCGTCGAGGGCTCGATGGAGTGCAATTTATTTTGCGTTTCTCCATTCCAGCTCTTCTGCCAACAGTTGGAAAGACAGTCGCTAATTGAACTTTTGATTTCATCGAAGGAACAAGATCACTGCAGCTCTAGTAGCTGCGTCAGCCGCCTCATGGCCGGCAATGCCCATGTGGCCAGGGATCCAACAAAATAGAACTTGGAAATTATTTTGTTTGAGGCTGTTGTATAAAAGGTATGAATGTATTACTAAAGGATGGCTATTGTTGTTGCAGTGAGTGATGGCTTCTGCCGAACTTTCTTTGAGTCAGTATGGATCACCCACTTCTTATGATTTGATGAGGATATTGTTTGTAATGCTTTAAAAATTGCGATTATTCTAGAAGTAAAAACTAAAAAAGAAGTATTTAACTAATGTGATATAACTTGGACATGTATTATTGTCGCGAAACCGACGTGATCGTTTGATTTTGATCCGTCGTTAAAAATGTCCTTATATTGTGAATAATCCTGTTTCACTGCATAAAAATTTGTTTATACACAGAATCGGTCGTAGTGTCTTTCTGAAATTTATCGAACTCATGGAAAACAGAAATTGTAACTTCGTTCCATGGTTCGATAAGTTTTATTCTGTTATATGTGTTGAAGTTTGATAACCGAAGTTCAGTGAGCGCCTGACACATTCGGATCCCAAATGTTGGGATAACCGACAGTCGGCGTTGAAATAAATCTGTACTTGAAGGATGAAAAATGTTACGGTGTAAAGGATGATTAGCATTTAGTTTAATTTTGAAATAAAAATTAAGTGAAAGTTTAAGTGATCTATTATGAAGAGAAAGTTCGTGACTTAAAATATGTAGACTATTCATAGGTGAGGTTCGGAAAGCACCTGTGCAGATGCTCAGGGCCTGGTTATATATTGGATCCAGGATTTAAAGAACACTTTTGACTGCGGAGCCCTAAATTTGGAACCATAATCATTTTTTGAGCGTAGGAGAGCCCTGTAAATTTATAACAGAGACTCTGTATCGGCACCCCAAGAAGTGCTAGCCAAGATTCTAAGAATATGAATCTGGAAAAGAATCATTAAGCAGACATTGCTGTTCGGATCATTAGTCCGGTACCAAGCGGTTATGGTTTTTCTACGGCTTTTTTTCATTTCCACTGCTGTATGAGGAATATGATAATTTAATTCAATGGATTAAGGAGCTAAGCAACTAAGGACATCAAATATCTTAAGCCATCCGATTTCTATCCATATTTAAAAAATTTCAGCATAGAAAGCTTATTAATTCAATCTAAGCGCTCTGTTTAAAAGATATGACTGTGGAGCTTCTGTAAGTTTAAATGGTCTTTTTGCAAACGATGTAAACATGGCATCACGCGTCTCTACTGGTATTGTTGTAAAAAATGTACGCGTGGCATCTGAGCCTTTAATTTTTCATGATATGAGACCAGAAATATGGAAAAGAAGCAGCAACTAGACATTGCTGTTAGATCATTAGTTCAGTATGTAGCATATATGGTTTTTCTGTTTTTTGTTAATTTCTACTGCTGAAGGAGGAACAGCAGAATTTAATTCAATGGATTAAGGGGCTAAGCAGCTGAGGACATTAAATACCTTAAGTGGTCTGATTTCTATCCATATACAAAACGTTTCAGCATAGAAAGCTTATTAGTTCAATCTAAGCGCTTTGTTTAAAAGATATGGTTGTGTAGGCTTCTGGAAGTTCAAATAGTCCTTTTGCAAACGATGTGGGTGGTGGTGGTAGAACTAATCCCCATCTGGTCTAGTGAAACTAGACCATATCCATGAGTCCAAAGATGTGCAAGAAGTCAAAGAAAAGCAGTGGGTTGGCCTCAGCCTCTTCTCAGGAAAAACTGAGGGATTGGAGGATGTGATATGGAGAAAAGGGGGTGTTGTTGCATTTGGGGCAAGTAGGGTAATTGTTTACGCCCTCCTCAAAAACCAAGCACCTAAGGAAGCCTCTGGAAAATCTCAAGAAAGTCGTCCGATACACTCTGGATCCCTTGAATGTTAATGCGGCTCCTGGGTGTCTCTGTAAGTACCATGGGTGAGAAGGAGGCTCCACCCAGGTTTTTCTTAAGAGTTCCCACGCCATGGAGGAAATCTCAAATGGAGTTAATTGCTTTTGGTCTGCTGGGTCGAGGGGAGCACAGGCGGCTGCCTCTTGCCAAGATCGTCGGCTAACTCATTCCCGGGAAGACCGATATTCGAGGGGCCCCCCTGTAGGTGGATAGGGCATTGGACAAACAGAACTTTCATCAGGTGGAGCACTAGAATCTTTGAGAATTGTAATATTCCAATATACGTGTTAATTCTTCCATATCTCTTACAGGTTGCAGCATAGTTATAATGCCTTATCTTAGAATAGTTAGTAGTACATATAGCATATGTTTCACCAAAAATAAAAACCAACATATGAGCTCTAATTATTCTATTAACTTCCTAACGTCATGTCCAAGTCAAAATTTTTGTGGCATTCTATTATAAAATGGTAGAAATATTTAATTTCAAATGGCGTGGTTGACAGTCATCAGTATGCATACGAAGATTTATTAAAACTCAATAATGTTTCTCGGATTTAAAAAGAAAGTATTTGAAGACTTAAAAAAATGCATTTCCACAGGTGATTGGTTTGTTTTGTTAATTTTTAATGGCGCAGGAGCCCTTGAGGGCTATACTGCGCCAAACAATTTTTTAGTTTAAAATTTATACAAAAATATAAAGTCATGATATAATAAAATTAAAAATGCTTTGGGGAGAAAGGTATAAACATCAGTAGTTTAAAATAACTAATAAAAAACAAGTAAACATTAAAAACTTTTAAAAACGTATGGAACAATATGTTGACAAAAAAAAAAAAAACCCTTCAAATAACAAGGAAAGAGACAAAATTACATTTTGACGATACAGAAACTAAATTAAAAAGAAGCCAATCCAGGAGGAATGAATACAAATTGCGATGGGGTGGGTCCCCCAGCAACTCCTTCAGAGATGGATTAAAATCATTAAAATATTCAAAACGTATTTGGTTAAAATTTGGGCAGTTGCATACAATATGCAACACTGTCTGGTTGACGTCACATTTGATACAAATTGGAGCTGGTTCACGGCGTAAGAGGTGTTTATGGGTGAACCTGGGATACCGATGCGAAGACGAGTCAAAAAACTTTTTCTCTCCTGGTAAGGTGTAATGATTTGAAACCTGTCGTCGAGGGCTGGATAGCATGTAATTTATTTTGTGTTTCGAGATTCCAAGTCCGCTGCCAATGCGTGTTTAGACATTCAGAAATTACGTTTTTAATGTCATCAAAAGTGACAGTATCATCAACTAGGTCACTTGCGGCTCTGGCAGCTGAATCGGCTGCTTCATTGCCTGCAATTCCCACACGACCAGATATCCAACAGAAGAGAACATGAAAATGATTTTGTGTAAGATATTTCAATAAATGATATGACTGCAGGATAATAGGGTGGCTGTTATTATTGCAGTGAGTGATGGCTTCCATTGAACTCTTTGAGTCAGTGTATATCACCCATTTTTTGTAACTGGATTGGGCTATTGATTAAAGAGATGTATATATGGCTTTTATTTTTGAAGTAAATACAGAGCAAGATGGGTTTAATTTTTCTGCCGTAACGTGACCATCAACTATTGTAGAAAAGCCGACGTGATCGTTTGCTTTTGATCCGTCAGTAAAAATGTCTTTATAATCCGAATATTTGTTTTTTGTATCATAAAATGCTTGCTGGTAAGCTGTATTTGGTGTAGTCTCTTTAGGAAATTTAGCGAGGTCATTGATAGTAGATGTATTTACTTCACACCATGGTTCAATTAGTTCTATTGTACTGAGAGTATTGAAATCCGACAGCTGCAAATCTGAGAGAACATTACGCATTCGGATCCCAAAGGTTGGGATTGCAGAAGGACGATGAAGAAATAAGACAACATTAGATGGATTAAAAATATGAAGGTGTAAAGGGTGATGAGTATAAGGTTTTATTTTGAAGTAGAAGTTCAACGAAATTTTGAGGCGTCTATTGTTTAAAGATAGTTCATGAGCAAGAATATGGAGACTGTTGATAGGTGAGGTTCGGAAGGCGCCTGTGCAGATGCGCAGTGCCTGATTATCTACTGGATCGAGAGCATTCAGATAGCTTTTCGCTGCAGACCCATACACTGAAGTGACAAAAGTCATGGGATACGTCTTAATATCGTGTAGGTCCTCCTTTCGCCCGGCGAAGTGCAGCAACTCGACGTGGCATGAACTCAACAAGTTGTTGGAAGTCTTCTGCAGAAATATTGAGCCATGGTGTCTCTATAGACGTCCATAATTGAAAAAGTGTTGATGGTGCAGGATTTTGGGCAGGAACAGACCTTTCGATGATGTCCCATAAATGCTCGATGGGATTCATGTCGGGCGATCTAGGTGGCCAGATCATTCGCTGGAATTGTCCAGAATGTTTTTCAAACCAATCGCGAACAGTTGTGGACCGGTGACATGGTGCATTGTCATACATAAAAATCCCATCGTTGTTGGGGTACATGAAGTCCATGAATGGCTGCAAGTGATCTCCAAGTAGCTGAACATAAGCATTTCCAGTCACTGTTTGGTTCAGTCGCACCAGAGGACCAAGTCCATGCCATGTAAAAACAGCCCATACCATTATGCTGCCACCACCAGCTTGAACAGTGCCTTGTTGACAATTTGGGTCCATGGCTTCGTGGGGTCTGCGCCACACTCGAACCCTACCATCAGCTCTTAGCAACTGAAATCGTGACTCATCGGACCAGGCCACGGTTTTCCATTCATCTAGGGACCAACCGATATGCTCACGTGACCACGAGAGTCGCTGAAAGCGATGTCGTGCTGTCAGTAAAGGCAAACCATGATTGGAGAGCTACCAGATCTGCCACCTGATAACCAGGATGCTCATATGTCAGATGTGAACATTGAGGAGGATCCAAAAGAAGGACCAAGTGTATCATCAGCCAATCTCCAGTACACATCATTCAAATCTAAACATTTGACTCTCTTCTTGCAGAAAAACCAGCGAAAAGACAAGGAGTCGCAAGTGGAGTTGCTGATCTGTTACGTGAAATAAGAGACGACCAAAGGAAATTAATCCAGCTTGTGCAACAAGTAAGCCTCAGAGTAGACAGCATTGAAACCAAATTAAAACCATATATTGAGCGAGTTGAGTCGTTGGAAATCAACCAAAAGTCTCTATTAGCAACAAGATCCCCTGCTGATATATTGAGCACAGTAAGACCTCCTCCTCCCTTCCTCCAGCCAACACTAAGTGTACCTGCTCCTCTACAAGTTGCACCCTCACGTGGGACCAGAAAAGAATCAACGACTGTCGGGATATCTGGTTGGACTGAGATTTAGTTTTTTGTGATGGAGATTAATCCGCAGTACTATATGCTATACCTACATCTCGAAGTTGACATGATGATGGCAGATAGTGTACTCCGCACAAATCATTTGAAAGTGCCTATTGCACAATGTATCAACAGGAACATTTGGATTACAGAAGAACGCCTCAGAAGAGTCATGAAGATGTCCCTTGTGTAATCAGGTGCATGCTTTTATGTAAAAAGGAACTACTTAAAGGTCTTGAGAGGGAGGGTTTTAAGCCATCCGAACCTTTTTTAAGTGTATTATGCAGAGTGGGCGATAGCACGCCGGAGTACCATATGCTGCTTGAAACGAGCGGCCTTTGGAAGATGTGGGGGCATCCGATAATCGATATGGATGCGAGTGTCTCCAAAGTCCTACGGATAAGTTCAGAGCCCAGTTCGCATTTATACGAAAGCGGGAGATATTACTCCTCTGTCTTTAGGTACCATTTTTGTAAGCAGTATTTCCGAGTAAACCACAAATGGCCCGTACTAGATATAGATGATAATACTCACCGTCGGATTAGAGAAAACTATGCTGCTAATACCTGGGATGAGATCCCCACAAAACCCTGGAGTTATAGGTTCTTCGATGGGGTCAAGTTTAAGCAAACTTTCGATTTCAACTATCACTTAGAACCATCCGATCTACTATCTGACTCAGCAATCATTCCCGACTTCCACCAATGGGTGTACGAATATGATAGAGACTCTCTACAGTCCCAAAACGGGCGCATTAAATTCCCGAAGAGAAAACAGGGTAGGGTCCTACTCCAGTTTCTACTTAAAGAAGAATTGGATCTCCAAGAAGAAGTAAAAAACTTCTGTAACAACACATATGGAGACGAAGAGAGAGTAGGAGTATTGATAGCAAATGAAAGAGAATTGAAAGAAGAGGCCAGGTTTTTCTTGAAACTTACCCTGTTTTTCCGCTTCATGCAAGGGCTAGCGGAATCCAATACGAAAGAAAACGTATTTCCATACCTACGTTATCAATCGATGAGCTTGACAGAGATCCAGCTTTCTCAACGAATCTCCAATTTGACAAGATACCTGTCAGCTCCAGAGCAATTGAAATATGTGATGATCGTCATTGATTTTTCTTCCTGGAACCTGCGGTTCCATTACTCCAACATGCACGCACTTCTTCGTGACTTCGACAGATTGCATGGACTCAACAATTTTTATGAACAAATGCATATTAATACAGAAAAAGCATGGATATTCATTCAAGACCGCTACAACCCTCCTCCCATAAGATGTAAACACGGCAATATACCGTTCTCCTGTAACAGATGCTGGAAAGGGTGTGCCACATGGTTCGAGGGAATGCTGCAAAAACTCTGGACAGTTTTTACATTTTGTGTGATTCTAGCTGCTGCAAAGAGAGTCGGCGCTAACATATCCATCCTAGGAAGAGGGGATAATCAGACTGTACTACTGAGCATACCATCGCTCGCCGCATTAAGAAGGCGCAACTTAACCGTTCACCAATTCGTGAATTTATTTATGGACGCTCTCCAAAAAGAGGCAGAGAATGCGGGGCTGCCTATAAAGCCGGAAGAAACATGGATATCGTTTAGCTTGATGGAGTATTCAAGGAAATATTACCTCCGGGGGGCTCAGGTCAGTTGTGCCCTTAAGAGGGTCTCCCGACTGTCCTCTGAGGCGAACCAACTAATTAAATCCTTACCTTCAGATATCTCAGGAGTATTTTCTTCAGCGTGCACGATAGCACAGGAGGACCACAATGCACCAATCGCTTATGCACTCTGTATGATTGAAGCTAACAGAATCCTTGACCGGTATTTTGACCAAAATATCGATTACAAGGAACGAACAATTTTGCTGACAAATCCCCGAATTACAGGAGGATTACCTGTTAGTTTATACTCATCTTTTTGTATCCGCGGATGTCCAGACCCTCTTACAGAGTCTCTGTCATTTGCCAGGTATGTCTGGGTTCATAAGCCTGATCTTCAACCGTACATAAGGAAACACTTCAATGTAACGTGGGCACAAAGAATCGATTATAAGTTTTTAATTAAAGATCCTGTCAGCCTAAATATTGCTCTTCCTCTTCAAATCGAGAACTATCTGCGCAACAAACTTGAAGAAGGATTGATGGAATATACGAAAAACAAAATGTACAAGTCCTTATTTAGTAGCGATACTACGGTTGAAGAACTCCACTTAATAGATGATCTCATTAATATTACTCCAAAAAACCCTCGTGTAATGAATTACCTCTGGTCTCTCAGTAATGTAGGTGCCAAAGAGCTTATTATCGGAAGGTTCAACAGAACCAAATCAATACAGCAAGTCGCCTGTCATCAGATGAACGCAAAGGAATTACACACAATCCTTGATAACATTACATACTCCCAAGTAAAACATTACACTCTTGGTGTATATAGCAGACAAGTTCCCTCTATTTTCTCACAGGAGTCGTGGTGTGCTATGGATGTAGCAGATAAACTTCGAATGCAATCGTGGAATATGTCTCTCACAGGTGTAAACATGCCCTGTGTCAGTGAACAATGGATGGTTGTTAAATATCAAAATATGCCTCCCAAATGGGCTTCGCATGCGATCCTCTTTACAGTCCAAGCGGAGCCATTTGAATCCTACAATTTGGCCCGCGGACCACATGCACCTTATTTCGGATCCCGCACAAAGGAACGCACAAAGAAACCGATATTAATGACAACTCAAATAAACCCTGTTATCGACAGCTTAAAGAAACTCATAATGATTAAACCTTGGGTAAGTGGTGATGAGGAAGGAGGGCTATCATTGTTAGTCGACCGTCTCATACGTGAAAAGACAAGCGAAGAGCTTGATAGGTTGAAGTGGATGTCACCTGAAATCTACTCAGGATCCATATACCACAGATTACAAGATACAGCCACAGATCACAGAAGTTTATGTAATAGTACATACAATTTCTCTACCTTCACGAGATTCACATCAGACTATGCAACTGACTTTGCTCGACAGTCTATTAACTACACTCTGTTCTTTCAAATTGGATTTTTGTACGGCACTAGTGTTCTCCAAACATTGAGAATGCTGGGCCTATCTGTGGCAGGGGCATGGGCAATGGTCAATGTTTGTCCATCTTGTACAGGAGAAGTCTCAGATGAGAGCTATGCAATGACAGGGACTGTGAAGTATGAAGGAGTGAAGATCGGAGAGCTCATTCCTGAAATTACTGCCACGAATAAAATGAGCACTTTACCGATTACACAACGGGACCCTGTAATCTGCATGTCTGTACACTTTGGGCGCAAGATGGCTAATATCATGATTCATCTAATTAAGTATGATGTATATCAATCCCAGATTGAACTATGTCAGTAAAGGCACTCGAGTCGGTCTTCTGCTGGCATAGCCCAAGGAAGACAAATTTGACCTACCGCACACGTCCCTCTTACGTCCCACATTGATTTCTGCGGTTATTTGACGCAGTGTTGCTTGTCTGTTAGCATTCACAACTCTACGCAGACGTCGCCGGTCTCGGTCGTTAAGTGCACGCGGTCGACCACTGCGCTGTCCATGGTGGGATGTTATGCCAGAAATTCGATACTCTCGGCACACTCTTGACACAGTGAACCTGGAAATGTTGAATTCCCTAACGATATCCGAAATGGCATGACCCATGCGTCTAGCTCCAACTAACATTCCGGGTTCAAAATCTGTTAATTCCCGTCGTGCGGTCATAATCACGTCAAAATCTCTTCACATAAACAACTTGAACACAAATGAAAGCTCTGCGAAAGCACTGCGCATACCAGTTCTACGCGATGCTACTGCCATCTGTATATTTGCATATTGCTATCCCATGAATTTTGTCACTTCAGTGTAAATTTGGCATCCATAATCTAGTTTTGAGCGTATCAGAGCCCTGCATATTCTTGACAGAGACTCTGTATCAGCACCCCAAGAAGTGTTCGCTAAGACTTTAAGGATATTTAATTTCAATAGACATTTTTATTTCTCAGCTCTTGTATATGCGGTATAAATTTGAGTTTATTATCAAGTGCGAGACTAAGGAATTTTCCTTGGTCTTTTACAGCTATTGGTTGATTGTTTAGCAAAAGGTTTGGCTCAGGGTGAAGCCCTCTTTTACGGCAGAAGTGGATTAAGAAGGTTTTTTGAGCAGAGAAAGTGAAGCCATTTTCCTCTGCCCAGTGTGATACTTTATTTATAGCGATTTGAAGTTGTCTTTCAATGATACTCATGTTCGATGAAGAGAAAGAAATTAGAAAATCATCAACGAACATGGTACCTTTTACAGCAGGAGGTACTTGATCAATTAAGCAATTGATTGCGATTATGAAAAGAGTTACGCTTAAGCACACTTCCCTGGGGGACTCCTTCTTCTTGCATAAAAGTATCCGAGAAAACAGACTTGACCCGTACGCGAAAAGTTCGATCTCTTAGAAAATTAGAGAGAAAGATGGGTAGATTACCTCGTAACCCATAATCGTGCAGGGTTTTGAGGATCACATATCTTCAGGTACGGTCATATGCTTTTTCAATGTCAAAAAATAAGCTCACAAGATGTTTTCGTTTGAGAAATTCTTCTCTTATAGATGTTTCGAGAAGCAGTAGGTTGTCTATGGTGCATCTGCCGCGCCTGAATCCACTTTGATATGAAGATAGCAGATGGTACGAATGTAAAATGTACATGAGCTTGGCGTTGACCATCCGCTCCATTACTTTACAAAGGCAGCTTGTGAGAGCTATAGGTCTATAACTCTCGGGTTTATCAGATTGTTTGTTTGGTTTAAGAATAGGAATTACTATTGCTTGGCCCCAGAATTTGGGGAATTTGTGCTCAGAATAAATTCTATTAAATAGGCTCAGAATGTTTTCTAATGAAGACCTGCTTAGATTTTTTAACATGTTATTGTGTATTTCGTCAGGGCCAGGTGATGTGTTTTTTGATTTTTGTAAAGCAATGTCTAATTCTTGAAATGTAAATTTTTTGTTGTATTGATGAAAAATGTTTGAATTAAAATCTAGAACTCTTTGTTCCTTGCGTGGTTTGATAGTTAAAAACTTTGGGCAGTACTTATTTGCACTGGAGACTTCTGCCAAATAATTCGCCAGGCTGTCAGCCACCTCTTTGTGATCCGATAAAAGCTGACCATTTTTCTCCAGAATGGGAGCACAAGATGTATTGTAGTTACCAGACATTTTTTTAATTTTACCCCACACTGTCTTAGAAGGGGTGGACGTCGTGATTGTGCTGACATAGGCCTGCCACGAGTCCCGCTGGCTTTTTCGTCGAATCCTCCGAGCTTCAGCACGAGCTCGTTTAAGTGCAACAAGATTTTGTGTGTTTGGATAACGACGAAATGTGTTCCATGCCTTTTTTTGTTTCTTATGAGCCTCCTGACAATCAAAGTTCCACCAAGGCTTAGGAAATTTGATCCTACCGTTAGTGGTTCTTGGAATTGCAACGTTCGCTGCTGTCAAGATAATGTCGGTTACTCGGCTTACCGCTACATCTATATCGATATTAGTCACGTCTTCCGACGTTATTTCTGCCAACTGGGTAAATGCTACCCAATCGGCTCGATTAATGTCCAGTCGGGCATGCTATGCTGCTGATGGGCGAAGCGTACAGTAGAGGTTATCCTGATCGGAAAGTGGCCACTGGTGTAGAGACCACCCTCCACATGAAAATCCCAACGTGGCAGAAAAGAAGGTGAGCATATTACGAGATCGATGGCATGGTAAGATTGGGTAGGAAGATGAAAAATAAGTGTTTTCACCGTTATTAAGAATGCAAAGATCATTGTCTTCAATAAAATTTTCTATTGTTAAACCTCTACTGTTGGAGTCTGACTCCCCCAGAGAGGATTATGGACATTGAAATCCCCCAAGATGACGTATGGGGGAGGAAGTTGATCAACCAGTTTCTGCAACTCCACGCTTCTCAAGTCATAAGAAGATGGGATATTTACAGAACAAACTGTGAACAGCGAGTGAAGGTGAACGCGCGCAGCTACTGCTTGCAGGGATGTGTTGATATTGAGCTGGCTAGATGCATAATCATTAGAGATTAGCAATGCCACTCCTCCACAACGACGGTCTCCTGACAAGCAGTCCTTGCGGTATATGTCAAAACCTTTCAACCTCGGTCTATCAACAGGGGACAGAAATGTTTCTTGCAGACAAAATATGGCCAGTTGGTGATATTCGACAAGATCTTTGATGTCCGTGACATTATGCGAGTAACTCTGACAATTCCAAGAAAGAATGCTCAGGGTCATGAAGAGAAAAGGAAGGAGAAACGGCCACAAGAAGAGAAAGTAACTCAAGAGGGAGGATGGTCCGTCCACCCTTCATCGTCGGATGGCGGAAGATCTTCAAAATCAACATCCTCGTCCTCCTCTTGGGGAGGAGGTTGCTGGAGTTTTTCAATTTGAGATTTGGTCAGTTTAACTTTTTTGCTAGAAAGCAAAAAGTCCTCTTTTTTTAAATTATAAAATTTTGGGCGCCTCTGTTTAGAGGCTACCCCAATTTTTGCGCGCGTTTGCATAATTTTCTTTTTTTCAATTGTTTTTGGTCAGTTGGTTTGTTCGAAATTACTGTAGCTGAGTAACTAGTACTGGGATATTCTGCAGTTTGTAATTTAATTTCGTTAGAATTTTTTTGTGGTGGTTTAGAATTATTGAGCTGTTTGCTTGTTGATTTAGGTGAGTTCGGAAATTTATTGCTGGTTACTGTGTTTATTGGAGGCTCAGTTTTTGTGCATATGGAATATTTTTTTTACAGCAGCAGAATATAAAAGTCCAGCTGTAGGTGTACGAGATTGGACAATTTTTCTCGCGTCTGGATATGATATTTTTGAGTGGTTTTGATGACTGTATTTCCTTTTCGGATAGCCATTTGGACATGTTCTAGAGTACGAGGGATGGTCTCCTTTACAGTTGACGCATTTGAATTCCTTTGAGCATTCATAGCTGTCGTGGCCGGGATCAGCACATCTGGCACAGGTTCCTGTACAGCGGCATGACAGCTTGGAATGTCCGAAACGCTGGCATTTAAAACACCGTAGCGGATTTGGGATTTAAGGTCTCACTGGGCAAGAGAGATAACCAGCTTTGACACGTGAAGGGAGGATAGGCGTACTAAAGGTCAGAACGATATGTTTCGTATTCTGCATTTCGCCGTTGCGTTTGATAGTGATCCTCTTCACTCCATTTACGTGTTGATCTTTCATTTCCTCTAGGATTTCTGTCTCTGATGTAAATAAAAGGTCTGGATCCGAAATGATACCCCTAGAAAAGTTTAATGTTGAATGTGCCAAGACTGTACAAAGATATGAGCCTAGTTGTTTTATAGCTAGAATTGGTTGAACTTGTTTAGGATGTTTTATTTCGACTAACAATTCGCCTACGCGTAGTTTTTTAACTGATTGAAACTCACCGATAAGATTTATTAAAGCTTTGGTAATAAGAAAAGGGGAGACAGCAGTCAATGTAAGGTTTTCGTTTCTTTTGACAATAAAAATTTTTGCAGAGCTGAACGAGTCTTTCTGACGCTCCCCACAAGGGGGAGAAGTGTTCTTTGTGTTTATATCCATAAAAAACCAGAGAACTAGGGGGAAAAGTGGGGTCTAGCCCCTGTGTAGCCCCCCTACACAGAGATAAGGCTGCGCAAGACAGGGTTCGCCTGCTATCCCTGAAGACTCCCGTTTGAGGCACCGACTACCATCGGCACGGTTGACACACCTTGGCTTAGGGGTTTTCGTCCGAATTTGGTAAGTGTGATGAGGGAAGGAAGGGAAAAAAATCCCCTCCAGCCGATATTCTGTTTGAGCAACTGGGGGTTCAAGACTCCTCCCAAGAGCTCGCCCCGAACTCACCACACCGCAAGCCCCCCCCCCCCCCACACATACACCACGGCAAGGTAAACGGACACGGGGGGGGGGGAGTTCCACAGGTGAATGAGAAATATCAAAGTGTAAAACCATAGATTGAGCGATTGGCTAAGAAATCAGAATTTAGCAGCTGAGGACATTAAATATCTTGAGCTGTCAGATTTATATCCATATTTAGAACTTTTAGGAGTAGAAAGCTTATTAGTTCAATCGAAGTGCTCAGTTAAAAAGACATGATTGTGGAAGTTTCTGGAAGTTCAAATGGTCTTTCTGCAAACAATGTAAATGTAGCATCACAAAGCTCTACTGGTAGTGTTGTAAAAAAGTACGCATGGCATCTGAGATTTAAATTTTCATGATATGAGACCAGAAAGAAATTTCAGACATTTGGAAAAGAATTAGCACTCAGACATTGCTGTTATATCAGTAGACGGGTACATTGCAGATATGGTTTCTGAAAAATATGCTAAGCTTGAATAAAACTAAGAGACACTTGCTTGCAAAAGCATGAATTCAAATATGTACGTGTCAGGAATGATTTGAATTTGGTCTGATTTTGAAAAAAAAAAACCAGATAAGAGAAAGTTCAATTCGTCAAGTGAAGGCGTCAAGTGAGGGAGAGAGAAAAAAGAAATGTTTACAAACGTAATAACAATGCTGAATTGCCCGATTTACATCCATACTTACAACTTATGCTAAGTAGAAAACTGATCAAAGAGCTCAGTTAAAAAGATATGATTGCGGAAGCTTTTGGAAGTTCTAATGGTCTTCTTGTAAAAATGAAAAGATTGCATCAGATCCTTTAGTTTCTTATGAAATGATTCGAATAACGATGAATGATGATCATGTCATATAGTTTATTATTCATGAAGAAATTAAGAATATTAACTGAAATAGAAGAAAAATAAGTAATGCAAGCATAGTTGATTCTGAAGGTCTACAGAACTGCAATACAAACAAATATGAGTGTACTGCATGGTAGCCTTGCATGCCTTAGAACGAAAAAAAATAATATTTGAGAAGTGCAGTATTCCATTACATGCGTTATTTTGTCCGTATTTCTTACCCGTTACGGAAATAGCTGACATTGCATCATAATTGTACACAGTTTTCTGCAACAATATCATTTAATGTTATATTATAGCATATTATATCTTGGCAAAATGTTAAATAGTGAAACAACGAGAGGAATAGAATAGTGGCTGCACAGTCGGATAGGTTTAAAATGGCCCTAAACAAGATTCACATTCATGCAAGTTAGTGTAAAATTTGATTTGTTTGCACAAAATGTGCACATATGTATATTTTGAATTTAAAGTATAATCCAGCATTTTTGTATAAGACACTGTTTCTTAAATTGGGTTCGGCCGGACCCCAGGGGTCTATGCAGGTCACTCAAGGCTTCCGAGAAACTTACGTTGTTTTCTTTAATTCAAATCAGTCAATTAAAAAATCAGTAAAAAAATAAGGCATGAATTGAATGAATGAACAGCAGAGAAAAGATCAAAATGAATTGTAGATTAAAAACTCATGTAATGTCAATGGACAACCTTTGACTTTTTCAGTGCAAGAATATCACCCACATGGGAGTTTTGGAAGTCCTTGAAACATGGCAAATATAACAATTTGTAGTACTTGTACATAGTGGTACTTGTTCATGTGTGCAGTGGAGTGATAACACATAGAGAAATGCAGCTGTAACTTTAATTACTGCTTGTAGAAGTTGCTGCAGAAAGCAATATCAATAATAAGGAAAATGAGTAACTGAAGAAACTCTTTAAAATTAAACTAGGAAAATGACTAACTACACTGTAAAACAAATTCTAAGTAACTTACTGCTGAATGCTGAGGAATTTATATTTTTTGTGGGAAAAAATATTATTGATACGTTTTGATCACAAAAAGCAATAAATTTCCTTTTAATGAACTGAGTCACTCGAGTTATTCCCAAATATAAAAATTTGAAGAGTAAATAAAGATCCCCCCTCCCTTCCAGTTTAATTAAAAACAATCTACTTGTTATTTTTGTGTAGATCCCACAATTTAAATCGGTGCACAGGTTAAGTGCGCAAGCTGCATCAGCTTTATTTTAAATGCTATAATTTTTGTAAAATGTTTAAATCAGTGCTAAAACTTTTTTAGCGGTTCCACAAGAAATTGTCACGCTATATTACGTAACAGTAGTATTGCTTTGATGCACCACTGTCACATAACGCAGTCCACAAAAAGAGCAATGAACAATTTTAAAAGAACATAGAAGGTAATATTCATCATTCAACAAAATTACTAAACAAAAGAAATTGAACTTGGTAATTACAGTATGTGTTATTTTTCATGTGTTTGAGGTCAATGTGGAATTCCTGAACCTAACTGGTACAAAGACATTTGAAAATATTCTTTCCATTGGCCAACGCACACATAATCACTCCTTTACATCTACGTACCAGCGACTTGCAATTATCTGCATAAAATAATTATGTTACTCAACTCACAAGGAAGCCGTCACAGTCTCATTCAACATATTTTACTCATTTTGGAATGTTAAACTCTTTGTTAATGGTTTGTTATGTATTAAAATTGATGTGTGTGAATATGAAATATTTTATGTCATAATTCTTAGGTATGTGTACGTTTCTCAGCAGCAGCCTGGTCGCTCCTGAGATATTCTTTTGCTCCGGACACCACATTTAGTTTCACCCTCACCATGATTGGTGAGATATAAACAAAGAAATAACAGCAGGAGTTTTGCCTTTAAAACTTAAATTAGCAATAAAGTCCTGGCTGTTGGAGATTTGAAAAATGATCATCAACAAAATTAATAAAGCTCTACATAAAGAGCCTGCTTTCAGTATAGCAACCAAAACAGCAAATCCGACAGATAATCCAGCAAATCTAAAATAAAACAAAGAATATGTGTGTATGTGGATATATATGTGCGTATGTTCGTTATACAAATCCAGTTTACGTCGGATCTGGACCAAATTTGGCAGGGGAGGTACTTGGGCACCCGAGAAGGAACATAGGGGTGTTTTCAAACGCCAAAAAAGTACCGAATCGTTCGAATTTCAATTTTTAAGACCCGAAAACGGTATTAAATGGCTTTTTCTACCCGAAATAATTATCTGACCAGTTCAATTTTGGCACCATTCGAAA
This sequence comes from Uloborus diversus, assembly GCF_026930045.1. Classification (NCBI taxonomy): domain Eukaryota; kingdom Metazoa; phylum Arthropoda; class Arachnida; order Araneae; family Uloboridae; genus Uloborus; species Uloborus diversus. The sequence goes on from NC_072739.1 coordinate 43,165,908, forward strand.
GTCTGTGAAAAATACCCATGAGATTCATTCATTTCCTTTGATTTGCAAAAAAAAAATCACGGGAAAAAAATTAAAAAGCATCATTAAGCCTAATGGAATAGAAATTTTATGTGGAAAATTTATCTTTTGTGCCATCTCATTTTAAATTAGCATGAAAACAATTCAGAAGGTAGCCACTTTTTTCCCTCAACTGTGACAAAATAAAATTTTGTTTTTGTTTCAAGATAAAAATTTTCCCTTTTGACTATTATTTGGGGATTTATCTTCTTTCTTCTGGATTTTAGGTATTGCGTTTAATTTATTCGGGAATTTTTGATTTGCTGTTTTCTTTCTTTAAAAATGATTATTTTGACGGGAAATTCACAACTTTTTTTTTCTCTAATTGAAGTCTTATTGTTGAACATGTGTCACTTGACAGAACTTTTATTTTCGAGGTAGACCGTGCAAAGTTGTCTAAATTTGCCTCTGCAACAGAAAAAGTGAAGGAAATTGGCAATGATGCACACTTGCATTTGAAAAAAAAAGGACAGAAAAAAGAATGTGAAAGCTGACAAATAAAGGGTCTGACAATGAAAATTCTCACATTTTCAGTTCTATCAACAAATTTAAGAGTTTGTTACAAGTTTTTATCACAAGATATAAAGCAATGGCTTTAATACCGCAGCTTATTGCTATTTCTTATCAGGATCAGCACTAAAAACCATCTATGAGTTAATTCTTTAAAAAATATGCAGCTGCATTAAATTAATGTTCAAACTACAATTAAAAGTGCTGAAAAACTAATTGTAGTAGATCTGGTAAAGAAAACAGATATATTTGCACTGGGAGATTGCTACCCATACATTGAAATTGTGTTCAAGGTGTACCTAACTCAGTTATCTATGGGTACCTATGAATACTGTTAATAAAAGATCTGCAAATTTGATGCAACAAAAATGTTCGGCAAATCAAGATGCATCGAGCATAGGAAAAGTTCAAAAATTGAATATGGATAGGGTTGTCATCCAGCTATCCAACACATTTTGCATCAGGCAAAACAAGCACATTTACGAATATGCATCATTTCTACTTTAAGCCCCCCCCCCCCCTCCATAAAAAAAATTCAAAAAAAAAAAAATTCAACTGCCAACTTCTATTTAAGAAAAAAGTTCTTTTGCATGATAAACATTTCATGTTTGTGCAAAACATGACAGTCGACGAGAGACTTGTGTAATTTATGGTGACAAGAGCAGTGTGAGGTTTCTTTTTTTCCCAACTACAACTTTTATGATTAAGCCACCTAGTAAATAGTAGAAAAATGTCAAAGTCTAATATTTTCTTCTCCTCCAACTACACTTTTCCCACATACAGCACTAGTAGGTAAAAGGGAAACAATAACGGAAGCCTTTTTGTCAGAACCACACATGTAACCTAAAATCATCGATTTAGTGGAGTGTACCCATGAAAGTTCGCAGCGATTTTTATGCTTGTAATGCTTTACGGCTAATATTCCGGCCAATTTTGAGGAAACATTTTTTAAGCATGGTGATTCTATGAAACAGTTTTTTAAAATGTTTGGCAGCACTGACACCGAATCATGATCTTTATGCATCATCTGATAACACTCCTTTGCAAGCATAGTCTTAATTAAATATTCCCCAACACCAGTAACGCTACAAGCTATGCTAGGTTCATCCTGAAGCTCCGAGTTTGAAGCCCAACAACCCGCTCCATAAACAGCCGCCTGTCCTATTCTTCCAGAATGCTTCAACAACAAGCCGCCACTAGATACCGCTCCAGAAACGTTCCCATATGAATCAACACACACAGCCCCAACAGTATCCAACAACATACTTTCCTTATAAGATTTCTGATTTAGGTCAAACACACCTTGTTCAGTGCTGCCGGTGGACGATTTCAGCAAACACATATTTTTCAAATGAATACCCCGACTTGTCTTTGTGGTCAGTTCTTTATCATTAACTGTCTCAAAACCATGCTCACAAGCCCAATCAACTGCTCCTTGACCAACTAACGTACATGGAGGTATACGTCCAAAAGACAAAAGTCCATGATTCTGTTCCTCGAGAACCTTTTGAGCTACTCTTATGGGATTTTTAATGTTGCTTAAAGCACCAACAGACCCAAAATTCAACGAACTGCCATCCATAACACCAGCATCACATTCCACGCAGCCATTTAATGTAAGGTTCGAACCCACTCCAGCATTTGTTAGTGCACAGTCCTCCAACTTGGACACAGCTGCAGAAACAGCTTGAACTGCATTACATTTTTTATTAAGAAGTTCTATAGCAGCTAGACATGCTTCTTTACAAGCTGTTTTGTAGACGGGTCGGAGATTTTCTGCATGATACCCAGCACCAACATGAACAGCAATAAAACCAGTCATGAAGAAAGCTGAAAATAAAAACAATACATTAGATTTGGAATTTAAGTGTAAAAAGACACATAGAGGAAAAAAATGGAACTTTCATTCAGTGAATGCAAATGTTATAAGATTACATCTTTTAATTAACAGAAAAATCAAACAATTAATTGCTCATTTATCCCAAATTCAGCACTTCCCAAAAAATATGAAACTACAAAAATTTATAAGTAAGTGATAATAAAAATTAAGTCTCTCTGAGCTAGCATATGAACATTCATCTTTCAAAATGAATGAAACTTATTGGCAGGATGTAAATGGATGAAACTCTCAGACACAGCAACTAAGTCGATACAAAGAACATGTTTCAGCGTTGGTATGCATAAATATATGATTTTTTAATTTGTTTAGATTTATATCATTTTTCTAAGTCAAAAATTTCATTTCTTTTAAAAAGCAAATAAAATCAAACAATTACACTACTTTTCAATTCAATATTGAAATAAGTAAGTACCAATAACAGAAATTAAACTAAGTGCAAGTTCACAAAAGAATAAACAATTATTTTTTTAAAGTCCATTCTAACCTTGCACATGAAAATTAACTTCCAAATTAATTGAATTGAGTATTTCAGAAAGGGCGTAAGTCAAATGGATTTCCATACAACTGACCCTCTTTCTGGATTCAATTGAAATATTTTTAGGATCCAAAAGAATTGAAATCTGAAATACAGAGAGCAATTCATCACAAAGCACACGTTCAATGTTGGCAAGTTTAAGTATCTTTTATGTTTTTAATTCCATTTTCAAAGCTTTTTAATAAACATATTAACTAAATTTAAAAATAAAAGAAATAAACAATTAATGTAGTATCCTTTTACATTTGGTGGTACCCCCCAAAATATGCATTTGCTAAAATTCAATTAAATGAACAAACTAAATATTAATATAAAAAAAAGTCACCTCTGAATGGTAAGATAACTTTTCAATTTCAAAACTGAAATATTTGCAAGATGCAACAGAACTGAAACAGGAGTTTGTCTGCGATTGAAGTGCTTCAATGTTAAAGAGCTTAGATATTTTCATTTTTTAATTTATTTATTTTAAAAAGATTTCCAACAAGTATTTATTTTAAGTTTTCAATAATTGAAAAACTTAAATGCGTAACTCCTCTTACATTTTGTACTTTTTCAAAAAAATACGCAACTGCAAAAAACGTTTTGATAAGTAAAATATTAAAACTAAAAAGTTCTATTTAGGCTAGCATATGAAAAAATAACTCCATATCTTAAAAATTGCAGGATGCAAAAGGATTGAAATTGTAAGCACAGCAAACAAATTTCTACTAAGCACATGCTGAAACATAATTTCTCATCCCCTCCCCCCTCCAGCCCTACTTTTCTTGTGATGATGAACCCAGATGCTACAAGTAGCACCTTTTTTTACAATAATACCTCTTTGAAGTAGTGGAAAGAGGATGTGGTTTATTGAACAAGCTGGTAGATTCTATTCACTAAGTTTGCTCCTTTTCAGTCACATTTCTGATAGCTAGAAGTAATCTGATTAATCAAAAGCATACAAACTACTTCTTAAAACAAACTACTAAAAATTGAATTGAAAAATGTTTGAAAAAGGCACTGAAAGTAACAATTTTGTAGATCTCACACACACAAAAAAAAAAAAGTTTTAGAAACTGCAACATGAAAATAGTTACTGGAGACAGACTTTAAAAAAAGAGACAGAGAGAAAAGCGACTAGTTCCTAGGACTGAAGTTAATTAGAACAAAAGATAATGATGCCTATAATTTAAATTTACCTTATATACTCGCATATTAGTCGATCTCACGTATAAGTTGACCTCCCTATTTTTAGGAGGAAAATCGGAAAAAATCAAAAACCAGTGTATAAGTCGAGCCCCTACTTTCAGAAAAAATCGGGAATCTTTTTCCGCTAATTTTGAATATAAATGTAGTAAAAAGGAGGATAACTAAATGCAATTAACATTTTTATGCTAAAAAATGTCCTTTTATCATTCTTTTGCACTAAGAGGGTTCACTTCAGTGATCGCGATTTTTGTAAAGGGTTTGATTTTTCTGTTACGATTTTTGTTACTCATTCCTTTAACTTTGAATAAATATTTATAAAATTTTGTGCTGTAGCCATATTATACATGATTTTTTTTTTTTTAAATGAGCATTAATTCGCAATTATTGGAAAAATTAGTAAATAAGGCGATTTCCGAACGTTTCGCGAAGTCAGCTGTTTGTTGTAATTATTTAGTCTTGATTTCACAAGCAGACCATGTAAAATAATAGCAGAATGTGTAAGTATTTACTTCTTTAGCATCTGCTTAAAAGGCTTAGACTAAAATCGGGAAAATGTTTTCAGTGTTTTTTTTTTTCCAAGAATTGTTCATGAAAAATTTTTATAAGTTCTGCTCCGCATATAGGTTGACCCCTTAACTTTTAACCTCATTTTTATATTAAATGTCTCAACTTATAAGTGAGTATATACGGAACATAAATATAAAAATGATTGGCAAATAAAAGATTTTAAAAACTTATCTTTCATGAGAAACATTTCAATCTTTGCTTTGACAGAAAATAGAACTAACTAGCAGTTTTATAAAAAGATCCCAGATTAATTTTATTTTTTTAACAATGAGAAATGAAGTTATGCACTCTATTGTTCATCTAGTATTCTCTATACATAAAAAAGCGGGGGGGGGGGTGAGAAATATAGTGCAAATCTACTTTATGTGAGGTCAAGCAGCAACCACTTGATCCAGAATTGATATATTCTGGTTAACTAGTTTGATATTGTATTAATCATGTTCAGATGCAAAAATAGTAATATCAAGAAAATATAAATTTTAATCTGGCCTTTTCTGACAAAAATAAATTGAGTAACTTTGCTGCTTTCAAAGAATTCAAACTGGTAGTGCTAAAAGTAGCTGCATTAGTAAAAAAAAGTGAATGAATTTTCTTGAAGAGTATAAAACAGATTTCAATTTTGTAACATGAAATGTAAAATGTATGAGAAATATTTACCTGTATATTTTGTAACATCAACAAGAACTAATACCACATTAATGAGTCCAATTCAGGATTGGCCATAAAATTTCAATGTTCAGACGTCTTAAAAATTTCCAAGCGCTAAAATAGTAAGATTCATAGAATGAATTTCAAGCATATAAAAGTACATAAAATAACTACTTTCTATATTATAATATTGTACCAACTGTGGTGAGTTTGCACACTAGCACACCTTCCCCATTTCATTCAAAAAAGATTCAATATTTTAAAATGTTAAGTTCAATTGCAAACTGGGACACCTCATGCCCTTAATCAGTTTTTTTTTTTTTTGAAGTAACATTGGCATCAATAAGCTTTTAAAGGCTCATTTGTTTAAGGATCCCATTCATTTCAAATCACCTGATATAAAGAGGATTGTCCCCATTGCGCAACCTATGTCCCCGGATTTTGATTAAATTTGGTGCATTTATTATGTCGGTACTGGTAAGTAATCAAGTGCATTTTTTCTCTCCTGTGTGGACAGGTTTGAATTTACAGCCCCTCAAACTTTTGAAAAAAAATTTATTTTCTGTCATTTACTAAGCCTATTCAGTATATATATACTGTACAATATACATAGTTCTGTCAGTTTTCACTAATACGATTGATAACCCAATAGTCAGTTAAAAAAACATCTTTAAACATGAATATTTATTCATTTTATTTTGGAAATTAAAAATGTTCGAGGATCGGTTAAATGTTTCTACGGACCCGTGGTGGATCCGTCAGAACAGTGATATCACAATTGGTGCATTAAGTACAGCACTTAAGCAAATCAAAAAACATAACAAAGCGTTTGGTTTTCTATACAATTTAAAACACAATTAAAGACATGTCACCTGAAGCTTTAACTAAAAATTGCAAAAAATTGTACGATGTTTTAACTCACAGTGAATCGAAAGATATCAGTTTCCTTTATAAGATAAACTAAAAGTTTTTACAACTATTTTAACACCTGGGAGTACATCTATATAAAAATAATAAGGGGCAATAAGGGCCCAGAGACTAGCTGGTCATCCTTAAACAACAAAATTTTACCCATTCCCATTTCCAATTATTGTTTTTAATGAAATATATGAGGTGTCGCGTGTGGTGCAAAATATCCAATTATCCACGGACTGACCTAAATAGGAATGTCTTGAAATAGACTTCACTTCTTAATTGAAAATAAGTGCATTTACTACATTCCGTTAAGCATCATCGCAAAAAGGAGGAAAAAAATGGTTGAAGGGTGAAACTCAGCGAACAACCCACCGCTGAATATTACGAATTTATTGTGTTTCCTTTCTATACCTATCAGGTCAGTATCAGTTAGTTTTGTAAAAGAAAGAAAAAATTCAAAAAAAGTGCTCTTATGTAATTTACTTTTTAGTTAATAAATGATCAAATAATATTATTTTATACACATTTTACTTCTCACAAAAATTAGGTATTTATTATTTTTAATAACGTATTGACATCCACTAGCTTGAAAATATGTCTTTTTCTTTTTTCCAGAAAAGGGTGAAACCCTTCGGAGGGTTGGTGACATGTGCTGGTTAACCTCTAAATGGGGTGCTGGGCTCGAAAAAGTTGAGAACCACTGGTTTAACTCTCTGATGATTTTATCACACCCTATCAAGCATGTTTCAAAAGCATTTTACACTTAATTTTTCTGATGCTAAATGTTAGTTGACAAACCGCCCGAGGCACAGGGCAATAGCTAAGCATTGATTGAAGGTTTACATGGCAAGTTACTGCAAAAAAAAATTTCATGGGGAAGAATTTTACGCATCTTACTCATGACCCAGGACCGTCAGAGAGTTAAACTACATAGGTCGATCCAGGAACAAATTGCGTGTTTTGGGCCTTTTCGCAAAATTCTAATTTGTAAAAGCGGCATCTTCACAAAATTTCAAATCTAAAAATAGCCCTTCATTAAATTTCATTTTTAAAAACAGCTTTTTCTGAGTTGCAAGTCCAATCTATTAGCCTGAAAAGAAAACATTTTAAAAAATAATAAAATAAATAAAAATCCAGCTTCCAAGTCATTTTCATCAAAAAAATAGTGCCGAAGAGAGTTTATATTCGAACTGTGATTGCTAAAATTTATCTTTACGATATAACAAGCTTTTTTTTTTCTACAAATTATCATACGTGGTTTTTTTATTATTTTTGCATTGTATGTGACACTGTAAAGCCATTTGCCTTAAATTTTTTGTTTATTTATTCCCTAATATTCTGCTCATTATTTTTAATTGGCAGGTATGCATGGAAAACAACAAAATATGATTCGAAATTTGATTTTTTTTTTCCCTCACAGTAGCCATAAATTGGTTTGAAATCGCTCTAAATTAGTTAATTTATACCATTCTATAGTGAAGTGCTTCATAAAATGCTTTAAAGGCAAGAATTGAATCGAAAACAAGGTAAGAAAAGGTCAACTGGCAAAGTTAACAAAAGCGTGATCAGAGGTTTACAGTTAAAAAAAAAAATTATGTAAAATACACATTTGAGCGCTGAAAAAGTTTCTGCAGAATTGAATGAAACATTTTGCATTTAATTTGCACCTAAAATTGTTTGCCAAGTTCTCATATTAGCTGGATTAAAGGGGACCTCTTCCCGCAGAAATTTTCTTGTTCGTGCGAAAAACAGTAAGCTTACGGTCGTAAAATCAATGATAAATAAGCTCAAAACGTTTTGGAACAACTTCTTACTCATAGATGAAAATAAATTCAATATTTTGGGTTAAAATGTTGTAAGAATAATAATTGTAATAATAATTGTAGATAGAAGAAAAAATGAGGAATTTAATCTTAAGAACTTAATTGGATCAGTTAATCAGGATAACAGCTCCCGGACTTGGAAATTTGGAATTTTTTGATGAAATAATGAATTATTCTGATCATTTAAATATTTTAACTATTAGCCCAAACTTTGGTAGTCGGAAACAACTTTCTTTTTATCAACATTACGATAAAAAGCACCCGTTTGCGTTTGATGCCACAAAAATTGTCCTTAAGCTTAGAAATATCTCATCAATCGTTAGATTTCAACTTAATGGAACATATTTGGAGATATCTGGTGACTAGATTACGAAAATACACCATTGAAACGAAAAGCGAAATAGAAAAAGTAGACTCTAAGTACGGGTGAACACTTACTCAGAAATTGCACAAAAAAAGAAAGAAAAAACAATGAAATCCATTCCCAGACGTTTAAAAGATGTTGTTGATACTGCATGATATTCTACTAAATAATAACTTTGCAAAAAGTTAGATTATTTACTAATTTTTTGACATTTTTTCAAAGTGTACAAAGACTTTTGTGAGATAAAAATTTTCGGCACTTTTTGATTACTGATTTTTAAAAAATTATGTTTTAATGTTTTATTAAAAATTTTCATGTAGTTTTGTTAAAAATAGATCATAGATCTTATAATAAAATACCTACCCCGGAATATTAATTCTAACCAATGGGATAAGGGCCTATTTCATAGAAAGTCCTAGGTTTACGAACACTTTTGGGAGCCACTGTATCAACTGCAATTTATTAAAAACAATTTATTGATTATTACCAAATTTCTAACTCTAAAAAGAAAGTGCTACATTAAGATGACATTTTTAATTTTTCAATTTCCTCTCATCAAAAATAACACATACAGTCAGCGTTGTGGTTTAGAATTGGAATGCAATATTAAGATTATAAGGATAAGAGTAATGAAACTGCATAACGGTTAAGAATATAATTTTAAAACCCTCAGAAGTTTCCTCCATAAATTAAATCAATTTAAGTAAAACCACCACCAACCACAACACTTTTCCCGATTAATTTACCGATATCATACTTTTAAGCGATGTCGTTCGTACCCTTTTTAAAAGAAAATAGAATGACAGTTTCAAGAAACAAAGGAATAATAGCAAAATTATTAGTATAACAAATTTCAAACATACTTGTCACTCATTTGTAGCCAATTTTTTGAATAAGATCAGATATCATCGATATGAACATTTAATTATAGAAAACGTTCAGAGCTATAAATATAAAAACCACTTCATATAAATCTAGAATGCGAGGAAATTAGAATATGGTTCGTGCTTGAAGAACAAAAGTCTAACCCGACGACCGGACGACGCCACAATAAAAGGACGCTGAAAAACTGGAAATAAACAAAAACAAAACTAATGGCTGGGCGTGGTCTGTTAGCGTGGGTGTAGTCTAAAGTTGTTGCCATGTCATAAAATCATAGTTTCATAACCATGCAGCAAACTCACTGCGTTATATAACTAACTGGAATAAGATCATCAAAATTACTATTTTCTCGGTACAGTCGGGGGCCTCCGGGGAGCTGTGGTAGAAGCTTCGTCTTCTAAAACGGAGGTAGCGAGTGCGATTCCCTTCGGTGGCCTGGGTGTTATTTCCTACACTTGTGATGTAAATCTTTCCTATGTATGTCCGGAAGCAAGACGCATTGTACGCAGTCCTCGATGTGTGTGAAGCATTAGCTTCTGAAAAAATAAGATAAAAAAAAATTCTCGGGGCAGTCCCTATATTTTACAAACATTTGTTCCCCTTTAAAAAAAAAATAAAAAAAAACGAAGTATTTCATTCAACCATTCTAAATGAAATGTAAACCTATTGCTTCTCTTCGGATGAAATGAACAATAACAGCAATACCGAATAAATAACTTTGTGTTTGAAATTTACATCAATTACCAACGTTCTTATGCCCAAAATTTGCGAATTACTGCAGACGCGTGTTTTGGGGTTACGAAGAAACCCTTTTTCAATCCAAAGAAGTGAGAAATAAGAAGGAAAGCTTTCCTCGTATGACTTTTCAGCCAAAAGCTCACACTTCTTTGCATTGAAAAGGGAGTTCATTGTAACCCCCGAAACACGTGTCTGCAGTAATTTGCAAGTTTTGTGAATTAAAGCTCGTTAAACTTAATAAAAGCAACATTATTTGCTATTCCAGACACGCATTGTTTCTCTTCAGTCTAAGAATTTGTGGCCCCCTTTTGAGAACTACTAAACACTTTCGTGGCTCCACCGTTCCGGCACCAAAATATCCCTGCATATTACTATATATATATAGATACGCAATTAAACTGCTGACCGCCATAAAGGGAGGACCGGTCCCTAAGTAAAGCCCTTTCTGTTTAGCAAGAGGGAAGGTCCCAATAACTTGCTACCCTCCCGGAGAGCCATGGAGAAAAATTGAACATGCAAACTTAAATACGTGTAAATAAACGTTTATTTGTTTATTTACGTTTGCATGTTCAATTTTCTTCCAAGGCTCTTGGAGGGTAGCAAGTTATTGGGAACTTCCTTCTTGCTAAACAGAAAGGGCCTTTGAACTTAGGGACCGGTCCTCCCCTTGAGAAAGCATCGGTCCCTGGTTCACTTTTTTTATTTTGGTGTTGTTTCCGTGTTCTTGCATTTTGGTGTTGTTTCCGTGTTCTTGCATTTTGGTGGTATTTCCGTGTTCTTACTTATTGCATTTTCCAATTTATATTGATTGTTTATTCATGAAAATGTTTGTACCGTTTTTGTTTCTAGCAGCTTTGCGCTGGCATTGCAGTACACTTTTGTGTTTATTCTTTCATTTTTTCTTTCAATTTTTGAATTTATATGTAAAATGTTCTTAAAATGTATCTCATGTTATATATATATATATATATATATATATATATATATATATATATATATGTGTGTGTGTGTGTGTGTGTGTGTGTGTACGTATACAGAGGGAGAGAGTTTATGTTTGGGAAGGAAGTTCTTGGGAACTCTCCCGCGAAAATTTTTAAAAACGAAAGAAGAGCTTTCTTTGATGGCGTTTAGGGAATGAGAAAAATTTAGGACCCTTGACCGAACTTTGTTACACATTGAAATCTGGAAAACGAAATTTTGAACTAACTTTTGTGATGCTAAAGGCATTACCTTTTATAAATCTCAAGAAAGGCGGCTCTCCCCAAGAAAATGTCCGTTATTGGCGCCCTAAAAATTTGACTCAAAGCTTTATTTTATACACTCCTGTTTGTGAAAATTACAACACACCATGAAGGAAGCATCATAGTTGAATGAAATTTAATACACAGTTGAATGGTAATGGTACAAATGAATGATTACATTTTCAAACCAAACAAACATTAAAAAGAGAGAAATTAGTATTTTGCGTGGCCACCACTCGCCGCAATAAGAGCTACTACACGACTCAGCATGGAGTGAAACCAAGTTTGAATATCTGCCTGTGGAAAAGTATTCCATATTGCTTGTATGCACAACCAAAGTTCGTCTGTCGAAGCAACAGAACGAGGATCACGAGCGAGACGCCACACAATGAAATCCCACACATGTTCAATAGGTGAAATATCCGGGGAATATGCAAGCAAAGGAAGAAGCTATACCTGCTGCGAATCAAGGTAGGATTTGACAGTCCTGGCGACATGTGGACGGGCATTATCCTGCTGGAATACAACCCCTGACAACCCTTGCAGGAAAGGATTAGCTTCTGGCTGTAAAATTTCGTTTATGTATCGGGTACTATTCAAATTACCCATAATGCGTAACAATTGTGACCCTCCATGATATGCTATGGTACCCCAGACCATAACTCCAGGTGTTCGTTCACTGTGGCGTTCGATAATGCACTCCGGAATGTGCCATTCACCGGCATAGCGCCTGACACGAATTCGGCCATCATGGTGCCACATATTGAAGCGGGATTCGTCAGAAAATACGACTTGCTGCCAATCAGCACGCCAGCTTCTATGCACATTGGTCCATTGTAGCCGCAGGCGGCGATGGTTTTGCGTGAGAGGAATCCTTGCGCGCAGCCTACGTTGCAGCAGACGTCTCCGAATTGATGAAGCACACAATGAAACACCTGTAGCTGTTGACCACTGTGCTGCCAATTGTCTAGAAGAAGCTATGCGGCCCGTCAGCGCCTTACGCACCAGAGGTATCTGTCATCGCGAGCTAACGTCACATTTCGGGGTCCACTCCCGAATTTTCGAGCTGTCCGATCCTCGTCCGTCCACTGCTTCCAAACATGCATGATTGTGTTTCTGGTATGCTGCACTCGAGCGTTTACTGCACGATAAGACAATCCAGCTACACGAAAGCCGACGATTCTGCCCCGTTCAAACTCCGAAATTTGCTCAAATTTCGCTTTCATTCGTCGAAGAGGTATAGTAAAGATTCAGTTAACGTTTACTCTAGCATATAACCACCGATAATCAAACATGCATCGCTACAGCCGCATGCGCTACCGGTCTGCAATTCTAATCATTTGCATATCATGCCCTACTTTACATTTCCTGCAATTTTCAGCTCACTCGCGTAAGTCCTTCGTGGTGTTGAAATTTTCACAGACAGGAGTGTAAGAAGAAAGAGGGTTTTTTTTTTTTTTTTTTTTTTTTTTTTTTTTTTTTTGAGCCAAATTCGGACTATTGGAGAAAGGGGGTTTCAGGAACTCTTCCGTGGAAATATCTAAAAAAAAGCATGTTACGCTATCTGGTGTTGACACAAGGGAAAGCGATGGAGTTTCAGGGACCCTAACTCGAAGGTTTTTCGACATTGAAGTTTTAAAAACGTAATTTTAGGCTATATAAGGCGATCTTAGATGATAGGGAAGCCATTGAGAGATCTCCCGAGGGCAATGGTAGATTAACAAGAGAAAAGCCGTGGCATAAAGGAATTGTCGCGGTCTTATACTCCCTATTGATTATAAAAGATTACCTTTTTATGAAGTTTATAAGAATTTAAGAGAAATATTGGAGGAGACATTATGAAGAATTTTTTATAAAAAGTTAACATCATTTATTCATACAAAATTTTGCCCATAAGAACATTTTCTATTCAAAAAATTATAAAATGTTATAATACTATAATGTAAATTAATGATGCTAAGCCAAAAAATATTATTAATATAGTCATCCGTTTAGATATCTTTTCGTCCCTTGAATTTAATTGAATGTTCTTATAGCGCACAAATGGGGAATTTAAGCCAACAAATCAAGAGAGTTGTGCTACATGTGAAACAAGATAATTTGCCATATGAACCTAATCATGATTGCAATGTTAGGTCAGAAATAATGGTTTTCGGAAGCTTCTCTTCCTGAAAATTTCCGAAATCGTGTTTCTGAAAACGAAATTCATACAATCTTTGAAAATTTTAAGGCGACAGCAGACTGTAGAAAATTTTCAAAACTGAAGTCATTTAAATACGATTGTATGCCATCTTTGGTCACGTTGAGGGAAGAGGCTCTCTTTCGGCTGTTTATTACCGTTTTGTTGGAGCAATAATCTAACTTTCAGCATAACGGGCGTACTTAGTCAAACACGTACTTTAACTTCATAATGATGTGACAAGAAAAATGCCCAATATAGAACCTCCCCCCCTCCCCCCCATTTGACCACTACGTTTTCATCATGTTACGCACTCAAATGTTCATATATTCTCTATGTTTGTTATAGATTAACCCCGGAGAAATGGTGGATGAACTGGAAACAGAAACACAACGTTTTGTATTAGGTAGAATCATCGAGAACGCATAAGCAGAGAAGTGTTTACTACACGCGCGATCTCGCTGCTCCTACCCAACAAAAGAAAGTGGTTCGTTTCCGCTTCCAGTTCCTCCATCATCCCTCGGGGGGGGGGGGGCAATCTTTATTCAAAACATAAAGGAAAAAAAATAGGTATTATTTAAAATATGACATAATTGCACTGAATCTGGATAAATGTTCATGTAACCTCTATGTTTGTTACTTGAAACATAAAGGTAAGCATAGCATTTATTTTTGGAAATATGACATTATCATTTTACTGAATCTGAATACTAAATCCCAAAGAAATAAAAAGGAAAAAAAACACACAGCAACCAACACTTAGAGTTTTTAATTTTTCAAACTAAAATACATATGAACATAAAAGTTTTGCATTCACTTTTTAGCGGAATACAACACAAAAACACAAATAAATAAACTTACATTCAAAATGAATATTATAGAAATTTTATACTAAGTTTTCTTATCAAACTTAACAACCGCAGTACAAAAAATGGGTCAAAAGTGAAATGCTAGAGTTAAGGAAGTTTGAAGAGTGAAAGGAATTTAGTGAAAAAAATATGAATTCTGACTTTTTATATGGTCCCTAAGTCCTCCCATTCATATTTAGGAAAATCACGAACAGTCAAATGAATTTGAGCCCAAAAAATTATCAATTTCTTGTGTTTCGAACTGGTTTATCGATGCTTATGACTTCCCTTAAAAATTACACTGATAAGCAAGCCATAGATATCTGGCATGATGTTTACTTTTTCTAATGCAGTTCATGCTGATTACAAATCTGAAAACTATTTTGCTCTATCACGTCAGGTTTTCAATATATCATCAAGAACATTTATTTTTCAACCCTTTTAGTTGGAGTTTTTTCTTTTTTTTTTCGGTTCTTTCTTTTTTTTTTCTTGTTCGGTTCTTTCTTTCTTTTTTTTTAAATTTATTGTTTAATGGAACGCCGAATTTTTCCACGGATTGTGAGTTATTCAGGGCCCCCCGAAATTTTAATACCCTATTGGAAATATGTAAGCTACAATGTTTAAAAAATTTTAGCCCCCTTAAATTATAAACTTTTTTTTTCATACATCTATGTTTTCAATTGTTTTAAACTATAAAATTATGAGAATTACTTTTTGTTCAAGTATTAACTTTAAAAATTTAATTGTTTTTGCTGGCTCTGTTTCAACAAAGTTTATAAGTTTAGTGGAAAACCAACTCTCTCCCGTTAAATGAGACAATTATGAGGAGTAACATCTAGCGTAGAATTCGATGGTTCACCTGTAGCTCAATGTTAGTATGGAGCTCACTATTAGAACTTATGGCATTTATTTTGTTTCTGTTAATTTACAATATTTCAAGATCTTTGAATCTTTTGTAATTTCTTATTAATATGAACTTAAAACTACAAATACATTGATACAGGAATTAAGTAACTTCATAACTTCCTTTTAAGTTTGGATGACTATACATGGCAGCCTATAGACATGCAAATGGCAAGGGTGTCACAGAAAAGGGGGGGTCAATGGGACCAACCCCCCAAAACTCAGTGGTGCATACTAGATCAGGGTTTTTTTTTTCCCGCGGGGCGGGTTTTTTTTTTTTTTTTTTTTTTTGAGGGTACGCCACTGCTTCTGGCTTGGGGGATGGAAACCTCAGCAATGAAGAAGAGATGAGCGATTGAGAACGTTCTTCGATTGTGCAATTTAAGGGAGTCCCACAGGTTTGTTGGGCTTCAGTCCTTAGGTTTCTAAATCGGGCCCTGGTGATGGAGTCACACTATCAGGGTCGATGGAATGTTACAGTGTGGCTGACTACTCCTGGATGCTTCAGCGCAACTTGTCAAATACTTAGCACAAACGCAAGTCTACAGCCATGAAATTCAAACCAAACTAACTTTAAATTAAGGAACTTGATGTTATACCAATTTATTTTCTATGTGTATTATACCTTAAACTAGATGATGCTATATAGTTTATGTTAATTAGTACTCTAGTCAGCAATATGTTCTCTACTGTAAGTTGTCTACAAGTTGTTTGTCTTGATACAATGTTAAACATATATAAATGAGTTGTAAGGTATGCGTCAGTCCCTATTTAATTTCAATAACATTGGTTAAGTTTCATTACAACGAAATTTTCGTTACAACGAACAAATTATGCAACCCCTCGAAGTTCGGTGCAATGGGATTTGATTGTATTTAGTAACGTCAGGCAGGAAGCTGAAATGGGAAAGGCATCTGTAGAAGGTCCACAAAGAGATGTCGTGCCAATGTTGATGATGATGATTAACTAAGATGTGATATTTTTCTGCGACTGATGGGGAAATGAAACTTCATAACTAAAAAGCGGAGTATAGGGTTAGCATAAAAGAATGACCCGGTTTTAAACTTTATATTTCATAAACATTTTCACTTAGCACTATAAATGATACATAAAAATAAAGATAAATTGTTCAATTTTCTTTCCACTCACAAATGATCGATGTGTGCGCCTTTCGTAACGCGACACACATCTAACATACATTTTGGAGTGTTTTACTGTCAATTTTTCGTAATGCTATTTTCCGTTTTTCACAAGAAGGCACTTGTCTCCTCCCTCGTCACGTGGTATCCGATGATTCCATTTCGTTGTTTTCGGCAGAAGGTATATTCGGATCATATCATTTTGTTGCAAAAGCAGCGGTTTTTTAAAATGTGAGAATAACTAAAATGACAACAGACAAGTGAAGTAATTGATGTAAAGGAAACTAACTTTTTTTTGCACATTAAAATGCACGCCCAAGTTAAGGCTGTCTGGTTGTCTCCTTTAGAAGAACGTGGATTGAGTAACAATCATCCCCGCGTAAGATGGAACTCTACGTTCAAGGGGGCGTGGCGAAATGTCTTCTCGTGAAAAACGGACAATACACACATGCGATCTTTCAGATCATGCAATGTTGTTATCAATGGTGGTGTATAAACAGTCTTTGACGAAACCCCATAAAAAATTCACATGGGGTTTGGTTTGGGAATCTGGGTGGCCAACACATAAAGGTTTAATCATCATCACCTGCACTGCCAATCCAGCTTTGCGGAACGTCAGTCAGTGGCGCAGCAAGGGAACCCCCCACCCCCACCCCCAGAGATCTTGGTTTTAACCTTGTTGCGAATCCTAATACAGTAGTTAATACATGTGTAAGGACTGCTGTGAACAAAAAACCGCCTCCAGAAGGAATTTCTGGTTGCGCTAGTGCAGAACGTGCACGTTGAAGTAGTTACTTACGTTTAAAAAAAACCTTGGACAGTTTATATTTACTTTTATGTATCATTTATAGTGGTAAGAATAATAGTTTATGAAATAAAATTTTTTATTTCAATCAGCTGCAATAAATATTACAATCTCGGGATATTCTTTTATGCTAACCCTTATGCTGCAATATATATATATATATATATATATATATATATATATATATATATATATATATATATATATATATATATGTAATAACGTATCTTGTAGTGAAAATGATAATATACAAAATGGATTTTTGGGATACATTTCAGAATTAAGATGCAATTCCCTTATTAGGCAATATATTCATCGTGATACTTCATGACACATGTCTTGGTGTGAAACGAACACGCAGAGGCTGTAAGTTTTTTAAGGTTAAGGCGAACATGGTGGGAACTTTATCCATATGATCCAGGGATGTAATCTTGAATTTTCTTAAAATATGGATTAGAATCACCTTCTCTTCAGTGAGTGCAAATCTTTGCCCTGCAAGAAAAACAGGAAATTATACTTCGTTTCATTGCTTGAAGATTTCATCAGCTACAATAAGTATTTGAGTTCACAAATGCAATACAAATAAGAGAACCAGCAAGAACATTTAGCAGTTGCTGTAAAAAAATAAAATGCGTGGAGTCGAGAAATGAAACGATACATGTCTCTAATATGGTGATTCTCAACCTGCTCCGTTGACCACAAGTCTTTCTGCGACTATCTTTCATGTGATTCGCGAACAAGCTAGTGAAAATTAATTCACTGTTTTTTTTTTTTCCGATATATTTTCTATTTCCTTATTTATAGTAATTAAATTTTTTCAAATAAGTTATCTATATTTATTATCATTTATCTTCATTTAAATAATTATCTATATTATAAATATTTACGTTAATTTGATTAATTATCTACATTTGTTATTAATTATCTTAATTAAATTATTAATTTATATTTATTTTTATGTATTTTAATTAAATTAAATTCAAATAATTATTTATATATATTTACTGTTTTTCGTTATTAAACTAGAAAATCGCCCGTCAAGGTATGACGGGTGAAAATTGCATCTACATTTGAACGAAGCAATTGCCTGTTTGATGTTATTTCGATAGTTGTAATTTTAACCCTAACTCTAGGGGATTAAATCTTAACTCCAGTAGGTAGCGTTCACTGTTGACCACTTTTTCGTTTCTTCATTCTCCTGAAATGACACAGTCTTACCCGTAAACAGTTAAGTTACCGGATCCAGTTCAGCCTTGTCGCAATAAAACCTTTCCCTGCATTTTAAAAATTACCAAAACACATTTTCAAATAATCATGCCGCGGCGCGAGTTTTGTTGTTGATGACGTCAGGAGCGTTACTTAATCATTGGCTATTATAATATATATGGGGCTTTATTTAAGAAAACTTTTGGATTCATCTCATTCCACCTAATACAATTGATGTAAAAATATTATTTTTGTCGTATAAGGTCCACTTAGAAATCGCAAGCATACCAAGTGTCAAACTAATCTCAAAATGAAGTCTTTAAGAATCATTCTTGCTAATATGATGTTGAACGTAGAGTAACTGTATATTTACTACTATTACCATTATTACTATAAAATTGTTATTTTGTTTAAGGTCATGAAATTGCTCCTTTATAGAGGAATAAAATTCATTTTTGAGAAGTGAAATATTTGGAAACGGGAGACAACAGTAATCTGGACCATGTTCAAGGGGTGAGTTTTTAGGGTTCAAACTGTTCTCGGATGAGTCCATATTTAATCTGCACTATAACGATGGGCGTGTACGCGTCAGACACATGGGAACGTCACCTCCCAGAGTGTGTAATCCGACGTTATACCGGCATAACGCCAGGCGTCAGAGTCTGGACCGCTGTTGAATATCAAGGGAAGTCCCATGTACTTCGATTTACGGGTAACCTCAAGCGCTACTTCAGTGACACTGTGACGCCGGAGGTATTGCCCTTTCTTCAGAGCCTTCCTGGTGCTGTGTTTCAGCAGGACAATGCACGTCCACATGACGCATGTAGCATACACGTGTTCTGCAGTGCACGACAGGTTACGCTACTTCCTTGGTCTGCCCGTTCTCCAGACATGAAGCCCATCTTGCATGTCTCGGAAAGCGTTGATCGGAGACTCGCCCATGTGTCTCGCCCCGCAGCGGGTATGGATGAACTTTTACTTCAGATTGAAGCCATATGGGATGCTAATCCCAACATGACATTCGATTCTCTAAGATTCGATGCTAAAACGTGTACAGGCTCTCATAGCTGCTAGGGGTAGCTACATTCGATATTCATTTTTGCCTATTGCTTTTATTTCATTGATCTGTAAATTTGATCGCTTATTTGTCAATATGAGCAATATGTACTATAAATTTTATTCCTTTCTAATGAGTCCTTCATGTTGTTGCAATTTTGACAAACATGAGTGTATATAGAATATTTAGTCACATATTTTTCTAGAAATTCGAAAAAATGTCAATTTTCAAAAGTACCCGGATAGTTTTGGGTGCATAATATAATGAAAAATCTCAGATGATTTTGTCAAGCTACATTTGAGATCCACTGTGTTTAGTCAACTTTGCCTTCTAGTTATTCCGTGGTGTCTGACACTCATGTCAAGCAAACTTAATGTAATTTCTTACCAACACAATTGCGAGGTCCCGCGGAGAAAGGAATGTACACATAAGGATGTCTTTTCAGACAGTTTTCAGGAAGAAATCTGTCTGGGTCAAATTTGTCTGGATCTGGGAAGTATGCTGGATCACGGTGTAGTTTGACCGTAAGCACCATACATAAGCAGCCAGCTGGTACAGTGAAGTTCACTGAAAATGTATGGTATTAGTGTTTTCCGCACTAAAATGAGGGGAAAATACTATTTTAGAATGATATTTTATTACCAAATTATTATATATAAGGTTTATTCAAATAAATCCGGTCAGTGCATCTACCTTCAAATTAGACGTTAGAGGGTTTCACGTAACCACGTGTATGGAAGCACCATCTATAAGTGGAGAGACTGACTCATTCGCCACGTTTGGTGTTGCACAGCGACAGTGGTTTCACACAGAAGAGAACGTGGTTAGACAAGTTATCGTCCACTACAGAACGGAACATGTCCTTGTTTTTGACTACAAGTGCCCACTTGTCGAGTTTCTGGGACGGGGAATCACCACCAACGCCAGGTGCTTTGAAGTCACTTTACAGAAACTTAGACGGGTCATTAAGCAGGGTGCTCACCCTCCCCTAGGGGATGGCCGCACCCCCCCCCTAAATTTTTGCGAATCCCTCCCCCTAAAAAACTGAAAAATACTCCTCAAAACACCCCCTTTCCTAAACATTTCAATGGCGCAGTCTGCGCCATGACCTCCCAAATTGGGCACCCCTGCATTAAGTCGAAACAGTCACGCATATACTCCTAAGGTGCACACACACGGCCAATGCGGCGAAGACGACGTTGCAGAAGCTTTGATGGGAAACGCAGGAGCATCAACCGTACAGTCTAGATCAGCGGTTCCCAACCTTTTAAGTTGTGCGGCCCGCCAACTTTGGACAAAACACCATTGATGCCTACTGACTCCTAGATATTACTTGCACAGCCGAAATTTACTTTCTTTGTGGGTGGGGGGGGAGCATCTGAATGTGTGTTAAAAACAAGAGTTCTGGAGACGTTTTTTTCCTCCTCACCTTATGCTGCACCACTGATACAAATAACTATTACACAAGAACAATTGAAAAAATAATTTTTAAGAAAGAAAATAACTTTATAGCACATTCACTTAGCTGGCATAGCTCTAGGGAAACTCAAAAACAAGTCATCAAAGTTATAGCTCCAAGGAATTTTTGACGCTGTTTTTCCTCTGTGAGAGAGATGATATCTGGATTAAAAGATTAAAATTGGCTCAAATAACTCGCAACTTTCAATGCAATTCTATATTATTTTTTTTTTAAAACTGCAATGAAAAGTCTCATTCAAGTAGGTATGCTGTCGAAAAGCCTCTCAAGTCTCTCAATTCATTGGTTTGTCATGCCAGTTCAGCAAAGGAGGAGCATTTTTAACTTGAAACTAAAGCTAGTTTTTCTGGCAATTTTCTTTAAAAAGGGTTTCTGATTCATTAGATTTCATCTTCAATTATAGGGGAAAGTTCCTGAAAACTATGAAAAATTTTAATCTTAAAGTTCCTTATTGGCGGTAAGCAAAAGAGAGTTTTTGAGTGACGGTACATCTAATGAGTGAATTTTCAGAAAAAACGGAAATTAAGACTCTAAGACTCTTGGTTCAGATTCTTGACCAGTGTCCACGGCCCAGAAACACGCTGATCGCAGCCCACTTGTGGGCCGTGGCCCATGGGTTGGGAATCGCTGGAGACCATTCACCGTGTGACTTTCATGGGTCAGATATTTCAGAGGTCACAGGTTTTTGGACCTCTGAAACAAGCTATTCGTGGACATCGGTTCACAACGGGCGACAAAATGTGTGACTAGGTCCAGGCTTGGATCCAACAGCAGCGCACTAACTTCTTCAACGATGGAATCGACCGACTAATCTCGTAAAGGGATATATATGCCAACAATTTCGGCAACTATTTTTGAGTTCATAAAATCAATACCGTCACTTTACCCAAGTAACACGGTTTCATTTGAATGCCCCTAATAGAATAAACAGGGTGGCATTACCTGTTCTATCGTTACTGGGAGCGGGATTGCGCAAAATGGGAAATCTACCTCAAATCTTTTTAATTTTTAATTTCCTGTGGAACGTACAGAAGACAGAATACACAAAAGGAAAAGAAGAATGCAACCGAAAAATGTTTGTGGATCCATTCGGCCCTTTTCCTCTCAGTAGTGGTCCCACGAAATTAAAGCTGAAAGCGTTGGACAAATAAGATTGATACACGGGATTTTCTGTCTTACTTTCTCGATAATGAATCGCCACCAAGATCACAGAGAAAAAGATAATAATTCAATAAGGCAATCCCATAATGGTTACATTTCATGGCAATCCTAGTAAATTGCGCCATAATGCATACCACATTAATTAATACCCAAAGGTAAAAAGTAGATATGTAACAATTAGCACTAAATACTCTTTTAAATGTGAAGCGTTGTGGACTTCCCATGAATAATAGGAAATATTAGACGTCATTTCCTTGCTTTATTTTCAGCGGAAACCAAAGGAGTAAGCTCGTAAAATAAAATTAAAACACAGTCGAACTCGCTTTAACGAGTCGTGAGTTAACGAGAACCCGGATTTAGCGAGGAAATCGGAAATATTTGGTTGTGGTTCAATGTTAAGTCTATGGGAACATAACTCGCTTTAACGAGCAGATCAATAAAAATGTTTACTCAATGAAAATTGCATCGAAAACAAAAAGTGCGCCCCCTTTTTATGAAAAAACGCAGATTTTTCTAAACCGAAAAGGGGGCGATTAATCTAACCCCCCCCCCCCTTCACCTGTACCTTAAATGACGAGCCTGATTGTCTAGAAGTCAGATTTATTAGTCAAAACGTACCTAAGTTGATTAAGCTCGAAACAATTACACAACTAAAGTAATACAACAGAATATAAAAACAATTTAAAATCTTCAATTGACATATTTATTTTTCATTTTTTTGTTCATTACTTCGCTTATTACTTTATTTCTTTATTATTATAATTTTTTTTTAATTGAACTTTCTTACAAAACATTTTTATTTAACAACTGAAAAATAGGAGAGAAAATATCTAAAATGCTTACAAACTTTGATATCTTCTTTTAGTTCCCTGGTGAATATAGGCACAGAAGGATACAGTCTGAGCGCTTCCTGAAAAACAATTAGGAAGCGTATGTTCAGTCGACTCTCAATAATTAGAAGCCCCAATGAACAAGTTAAAACCCCTTCGAATTATAAGTAGTTCGAGTTATGGGAAGTTCCCACAGTCTCCTCAAGAGTTTCGGGTTTAATGAAAACTTGGAGGTGAAGGAGTAGTCGAGTCATAAGGCTTCGAATTATCGCGAGTTGGCCGTACTTCACACAAATTAAAGCAAAATAATATTTATAGATTAGAATAATCAGCAGGAAAAGGAAAGAAATTTATAATAATTAGTTCAAGTGTTAAATGAAGGATAGAAAAGAGTTGCCAAAGGTTGTGTTACCAGACGTCCGGGTTTTGCATGGATTGTTCAGGTTTTAAAACGTCGAGTTATCGCGAGTTGGCAGTATTTCACACAAATTAAAGCATAATAATACTTATAGATTAGAATAATCAGCAGGAAAAGGAAAGAAATTTATAATAATTAGTTCATGTGTTAAATAAAGGATAGAAAAGAGTTACCAAAGGTTGTGTTACCAGACGTCCGGGTTTCGCATGGATTATTCAGTAGGGTGGATCAAAAAAACTTTTTTTTAGTTAGAGGCCAAGACACCCCCTATTTTTTTAGACTTACTAATAGTATTATGCTGTAAGAGTTTTAGCTTCTTACTCAAATTTTAAGAGGGTGCTTAATGACCCCTTGATTTAACATTAGCCGTAGCATAGAAAATGCTACAAATTTAGAAACATTTAATTTCCCCAGCTGTTTTTTTTTTTTTTTTTGTGAATAGTTATTTTATTGCAATTTATATGCATATTACTAATGTATATTATAATATACATCCCCAAGAACTTTGGGGAAGGGGGTTGAGCACCCTCTTTCAGTTGAAATAGGAAGCTAAAATTCTTCAGTATATTACTATCCACAGTCTAAAAATATTGAGCGGTGTCCTGTTATCTAGGAAAACTTTTTTTTTTACATGTAATTTTGAACCACCCTATGGTTTAGGTTTCACACCTCCGTCCAATTAATGTCCGCATTTGAAGATTATAATCCTTTTTTCTTTTACTTCCTTTGTGAAGTCACGAATTGCTTATTATTGAACTGCTCAGTTGACCAAAGTCAATGTTGCTGTGATTTTTCAGATTACTATGACAGCAAGAATAAGTTTAGCTCGTTGCTCTAACATTTATTAAGAGGACAAGTTTTCGTCGCCATGGTTGCAAATCCACACGTCTACACACATACACACACACGTACTCACCACTAAATACACAGACACACGCTCTCGTAATCGCGAAAAACATAATCTGAATGCTTCAAGATATCAAACATTAAAATTTTCTGTTCTTTTTTTTAAATAAATTCCCCCCCCCCCTCCCCGTTTTGATTCTCTTTACTATTTATATTTCACTTTTTAATCAAGCTGAGGAATTCACTCAGCACAGGAGTGACAGGTGAAGAGCTCTGAAAATAGCAGACAGAGTGTGTGATATGATAATTGCAATATTTCGGATGTTTTTGAAACGTTGAATTGTTACCGCACAGCGAATATTTATAGCATACGGATATTTTGTAGGAATTATCAAAAAACTAAACAATCGCCCGTCAAGGTATGACGGGTGAAAATTGCATTTTTATTTGAACGAAGCAATTGCCTGTTAGGCAGTGGTCGGAAAAACTACATTTTTTTTTTTGGCGAACTACAACTACTTTGATATAAATATAGTTTACTACAACTACAACTACTTTTTTCAAAATGTAGCAACTACAAACTACTTCACTACTTCGCTACTTTTTAGTTACTTTTAAAAAAATAAATAAATAAAAAGCATTCACTTATACACCGTTTATGGATT
Organism: Uloborus diversus; assembly: GCF_026930045.1. Classification (NCBI taxonomy): domain Eukaryota; kingdom Metazoa; phylum Arthropoda; class Arachnida; order Araneae; family Uloboridae; genus Uloborus; species Uloborus diversus. The sequence goes on from NC_072739.1 coordinate 43,190,810, forward strand.
GAACGAAAAAATTCATAAAATGATTTAGGTTAGTGAACTGAATCATTTGAACATGGTATATTACCAAGAATTATTTATTCTTTCCTTCGCTTGCTGAGCCAATTTGTCATTCAAATATTTGTAACGATTTTTACGCATATTCGATGCAAGAAAGGATTTAAAAGTGGAAGGAATTCAACCTTAAAATTTTTTAATAGTTTCCTGACAGTCAATATTTCATTCAAGAAGTGCAACTCGGCTACTTGAAAATGTAAATAGATGCAGTCATAATTTGTTTTAAATTTTATATAGACGTACATGTACGTAAAATGATTTAGATGATGAAAAACATCTTTTAAACAAAAGAGAAAAACTTTAATTTTCATTATATCAGTTAATTTTATTGGAACTTTTTTTTTTTTTGCTGGAACTAATGAACTGATTTTGAACTTCTAGCTAGAGGTCCAGACCAAAACACCATCTCCTTTCTTACGCCACTCATAAAATGAAATAAAAGCATTTTTTCAATTTCACCGAATAACCTCAAAAACGTACATTATTTAATAATTGACTTTTATCATGTTAATATATCCAACATCCAACCAGTAGAAAAGTTTCTTCTGCATTTGAACAAAGCCATTGCCTGTTTGGTGATATTTTGATAGTTGATATTGTAACCGTAACTCCAGTGGATTAACCCTAAACTCCAGTAGATAGCGTTAATTTTGTTGACTACTTTTTTGTTTCTTTATTCTCCTTAAATTAGTCTTACCTTTGTCAAAATACAACATTTCCCTGCATGTCAAACATTACAAAAAATAATTTTCAAATTATCATGGCGTGGCGTGCGTTTCGTTGTTGATGACGTCAGGAGCGTTACTCGATCATTCGCTAGTATATATATGAAGACATCTAAAATGTGAAACATAACTAAGTGCTTCCTTTACTTCAATGTGAAATTTTGAACTACAATGGACTCGCGCGACAGCGCGATTCTATTTACACGAAATGCATATTTTACGAGCTTTTCTCGAGTAATGAATTTTGGAGCTAACGCGAATTCCTCACTCCTTAACACGAAAATTTTCGAGTGGGAATCACGGGGCTTAACTATCACCTTCTTTACAGGCTACTAAATATTAGTTTCGTGAATGAACTTTCCCTTTAGATACACTGAAAGTGGAACTTCCTCAACTGAAACATCGCTTTGTTAATCAACAAATCGCCACTGCGCATTTTTTTCATTCTAAATATGAAGTTGATGAAACATATTTTCACATAAGCGGCTGTTTATCTAAAGTTTGAAAATGGAAGGAAAAATAGAAATCTCTGACAACTGAAGAAATGTAAAGATTTTCGATATGCTTGAACAACTAAAATGTGTGACGAATATAATTACAATATGTACTGTAGAGTATTATTGTAATGTTTCATTTTTTTATTGCTACACTAGCAAAAATACCCGGCGTTGCCTGGGTCAGTAATAATTATGAGAAAAAGTCGTTACTTGCTTTTTTTTTCTGGTTTAAGTGAAAGAATTTAAAACACATCTTTTTGACATGATTAAAAGTAGAGTTTCTTCCTTACCCATAAAAGTAAAATAGCAATAAGTACAAAGAACAAAATAGTATTGATTTAGAAACGAAAGCACTATATTTAAGCATATACAAATTTCCAAAACATGAAATTATTCTTCTCATGTTTAAAAAGATTAATCTGTTGATACTTTTTTTTTTAACATGGAGTCTAAAACCTTCTCCGTATTGCTATTGACGTTGCTCGTAATCCCCTTATACTTGCTTTAGTTATTTTGGGAAATTTCAATCATTGTGGGCTCTTGGAAAATGATTAGCCAAATCATGTATTATTTGCCAATCTTGTGCAAAAATCTTACTTCAAGATTTGACTTGAGAAAAGCCTTGAATAGTCACGAAAAGCAAAGATAGTCAACAATACAACAATAGTCGCTATCGACAGGGGAGTTGTCGATAAATACTGTATTGAGTTTAGGAAAGCCTTCGAACATGGAACTAAAAAGCTCATAACTCGTTTTTATTCTACTTAGAAATTTCGAATAAGTGCCATCTTCAGCAGAAAAATCAGAGCTTTCGATGGACATATAATGTAAATATGTGCAAGTATTTTTTCATCCCTATATTAGAGAATTTATACGAAAATTGTATTTTATTGCTTCCCTAAGGGGGGTTTTGCCCCCCATAACGGGACGAAAACTACCCTATGTGTTATTCTGATGCATAAGCTATATTATTGTAAAGTTTCATCAAAATCCGTTCAGTAGTTTTTGCGTGAAAGAGTAACAAACATCCATACATCCATACATCCAAACATCCATACATCCATACAGACAAACTTTCGCATATATAATAGTAGTAAGATACTATGCGTATCGTACTGTTTCATTTTTTGCCATTATCTCCCACTGATTTTTGTGCAATCGAAGAGTATTTTTATTCAATAAGACAGATCTTTTAAAAATACAGTAAAGTTTCAGTTTTCTATGTTTAAATTTGGTAATAGGAGGTTAAGAAATGGGTAAAAATTGAGCGATGTTTTCAAATGTCTCAAAATTATTGGTATGCTCATAAAAAATCGTATATTTTCCCCCTTTCCCACAACGCGAAATTTCAACCTACGCTAGGAGTCTTGGAACGCATCCCTCGCGTAAGTTGACATTCGACCGTATATGCAGATGACATCTGACATGGATACGGAGAGCTTTCTGCTCAACGAGCATATTTGCAAGAAACGGAAAAATTTCCGTGTTCATACATTTCTATAACACTGTAATATTTGTTGTTAGCCGGCCAAGACAGTTCAATACCATCCTCTTCCATAACATTTACAGTAGCTTCCATACTAGGTGGATATTGGCACAATAATCTCATTGACATCTAAAATGTTCATCCAACGGCACATTCTCAGCTGCAGAAAACAGAAATGTGGCATGGGCGCCATTATGCAAAGATTTAGGGGAAATTGGTCAGATATTTTCCCCATGGTTAAGCAGGAGATGTTCACATGGAAACTGATTTCAGTAGATTAGAATTATTAAAATTTGACATTTTAGTAACTTATTTAATAATGGCTGGAGAAGATTTTTTTTTACATTTTGGCGAAGCAAAAAGCACTAAAAGCAAGGAAGTTCTAATTTCTAAAGGGGGGGGGGGGGAGGGCTTGAGTCCCCACTTGCAACCTATATGGGCGCCCAAGAAACGCGATACTACATTGACAGTTATAGCTTATTCTTTTCTTTCTAAGCCATTCAATGCGAATATTGGGGAAATGTGAAAATTTCAATGCTAAACAAGCTAATGGCGTCAAACAGATAGAACGTATGGTGTCAATCTGACGTCAGCTCGTATTTTTTAGAGTCTCCCGAATCTTAATGGTACAAGTTTTACTCGCGTAAGACTTGCACCAGTCAGATTCGTTTGAAACCTCGTTTCTTTCTTCTCCTTCTTCTTTTTTTTCTTTTGAAACTTTATTTAAAAGTAATTTCCAGAAATCGCAACACACTACTTTTTTTTTGTATCGAAGTACTCGCTGCACTACTTTATTTTTTGAAAAGTAGTGCACTATACTACAAACTACTAAAAAATGTAGCTACTACAGTAGCGTCGCTACTTGTAGCGCGCTACTTCCAACCACTGCTGTTAGGTGATATTTTGATAGTTGAAACTTTAACTCTAACTCCCGTGAATTAAACCTAAACTCCAGTAGATAGCGTTTATTGTTGACCACTTTTTCATTTCTTCATTCCCCTAAAATGACAATCCTACCGGTAAAACAGTTAAGTTACTGGATCCAGTTCAGCTTTGTCAAAATAAAGCATTTCCCTGCACGTGAAACATTACCAAAAAATATTATCAAATTATCATGAGATGGCGCGCGTTGCATTGTTGGTGACGTCAAGAGCGTTACTCTGTCAGTGAATCAGCTATTACATAAATGGGGATGGTCCTGCAAATCCTTGTAAGAAATTATCCGATCAAAAATAATCGTGCAATGAATTTTCAGGCGATAAGCGGATGGCAATTTTTGTACAAAAAAAAAAAAAAAGACCAAAAAATCTACCGGAAACTGGAGACTGTTCTTCAAACGCAGTGCAACTGGTAATTCTAAGCAATAGAGATTAAACTACTAACACAAGGTATAAAATCAATCACTAACATAAATTACAATTAAAAAATCTACCCGGTTGAGGGTATATAAGAAATACCTTTAGAACGCAATCCAGATATTTCATGTTCTTGACGTCAGTGCTCGAAATTTTGCGATGGTAATCGTCCTGGAACACATCTCTTATTTCTTCATAGAGTTTTTCCTGAATTTCTGGATTTTGCCCTAAACAAAACAGAGCCCAGCTAATGGCCATCGCTGTTGTATCATGACCCTGGAAAGAATGTTATGGTAAGATGTTAAAGTGCTTTATGTCGAGAAACAAACGAGCTGATGTGTGCATCACATGACTTCCTTTTACTCCAATTTAATGTCATTTCCCCATTACTGGCAATTTTAATGTGATTCAATAGTTTACTCTCTAAATATCACCAACAGTGGCCAAATTGAAACAGATTATAAAAAAAAATCACCAAATTTGTCACCAAGTTAGCGACAAACCTTGGCGACCAAAAGACTGGCGATATATCGCCAAGTGTCTGCCAAATTATAACACCACTTGAGTTTACATCAATATTAACAATGATTTCCCCCCAAAAGGGGCAAAAGACCCCCTTAGGAACACCCGAATGCAACCAAAAGGGGAGGTGCACAACTAGACCCTACTAGGAGTCTACGTGCCAAATTTCAACTTTCTAGGGCTTATCGTTCTTGAGTTATGCGACATACATACGCATATACATACATACGTACATACAGACGTGACGAGAAAATTCTTTGTAATTAACTCGGGAATCGTCATTATGGATATTTCGCGTGTCTATACTTTCTTAGGCATTTATCCACGTGTGGTCGAGTCGGAAAAAAACTCAATATTCCTTCGGGGATGAGTAAAATGGAAATTAAGGTCGATTTTTGAGTGAATTTTTTTTTGCGAATACAGTACTTCCTTTTTTGTAAAAGGAAGTAATTACACGACCCAAACCTAAAAATGCATCCGGCTCAAAAAATAAGCTATTTCCAAAGTTTTTCGGCTTGCTAGAAACGAAAATCACCATAAAAAGTTGAGATTAGTTCTAGTTTTCATGAAATCTCGTAATAGGACGTTATCTTCAATCGCATTTTTTCAAAACTTGAAAATGTCCTCTGCTTCTCACTGCCCCAAATATTGCGATTTCTCTTTTTGATTTTGAATTACAAATATGCCTATCTATTATTTTAAATATTATTTTGTGAGTGAAACTTAAAATGAAAAATTAACGTGTAATTTGATTTTTTTCTGAACCTCGAGACAATTTTTCAAAAATTTACTCCAACTTTCTTCACAAAAAATTACTAAATCAAAAAACCACTAAAAATTGCTTTCTTACCCCTTTTTTAGGTCCTAAAAAGATTCATTTAGTAGGTGGGTTCAATGGCATTACCAAGGAAAACTAATTTCCATTCCTTTTCTTTCTCTCTCCCTTCATCCCTCCCTCGTGTCCCGTGCTAAACAGTTTGCGTACTATCTGACAGAAAAAGAAAGTACTGGTGCTTTATACACTGTAAAAAATCTCGGAAAACTCTCTGAATATACAAAAAAGTTTTCCGTAATACACAGATTCGTACGCCCTCCGCAGTTTTCTGCTATAATCAAAAACGTTTCCCGTTTAGCAAGAAAGTAAGAGTCGACGCATGCGCAGGTGACACGGCAATTTTATAGTTCAGCAGCAAATCTAAACTGAAACTTTCGAAAGCACGCAATGAAAACAACTGCTGACTCATGTATGCGAAGTAACACTCATCAAGGGGATTAGTAGAAGTTTTGTTCCTCGCATGAATTCACTGAAGATAATGTTAAAGTCTTATATTTTCTTGCTTATGTATCGTCATGAGATTGAATTTGAAGCTATGTCACTTATTTTTAAGTACGAAGTGCAAATTCTCGACGCATGCTCGCGGAAGGAATACAAACTGAAATTAAAAACCAAATAATTGCCGAGAGGACGCCATGTAACTTCATTGCGTCGCATAACTTGTGTAGGTAATTTTTCTTGGATACTTTTCTTCTTTCTACCAAATGGGTAATTTTTGTTGGCAGAATTTTATTCTGTCATAAAAATCACCTTTTTGGTGACCAAAGCCTGCAAAAGACCACCACCGACGAATAGGTAAGTCGCTTTGCAACTCTATTACTTTAAAGAGATTTAGTTCATATAAATCTCGTTAAAAAAAACTATTTTCTTCAGTATAATTTTTTCGTTGTGAACTATTGCAATTTGAAAATATTTTACATTACATAGAACACATATTTAAAGTGCAAGTGTGTCTAGTTTTATTCTATAAAATTTATGAATTGAAGATTATAAAAAAAATTAAATAAGTGTTATTGTGTACTTTGTTTTTATGTGGAAATCTCAGTTAATATTTGGCTGAACATTTATGTATCAAGCATTATGAATTAAATGTTATAATATGCAAATTGTCAGGTTTGATAGTTCGTCTTTAAGGTTGCATGTTTTCATTCTCTTGTAAACAGTGTAGCTAGATTGTATGAAGTAAAAAAAAAAAACTATCTCTTGTAATTAGGAACATAGTGCTTCAGTATTATCTAAATGACGATATCTCTTTAAATATTTGCATTAGCGAAACGCTTTAAATTAGTTAAATGTGTATTAATTTATTTAACAAATAAATACATATATGTATTTAAAAGTGTCTTCATTTTTTTCGTTTTACGAGCCTCAATTTTACCAAAAGCAAAAAAAAAGACTTAATAAAATAATTTTGTATTTTTACACCATATTAAAGTATTTGACTTATAATTTATATGATACTTTGATTTATAATGTATATGATACTTCGATTTATAATGTATATGATGTTGCTTTTTCAAGGGGGGGGGGGGCGCTTCATAGCATTTTATGGGTGCACCATCACCCTTATGGTGGGGGGGGGGGGTATTCTCGTATATATGAAATGGAAAAATCATGTAATAGAGTTCAATGTTTTAATAAATAAAATATATAATGCATTTTGCGCACACTATAAAAATAAAATCAGTAACCTATTTTGAGTAAGTATTTATATTTGTGATGAGCTGGAAAAGGGCAAGAACAGAAGAATCAACCCGAATGGTTCCAGCAGAGGGACTTGGTGTCATATTTAAATTCATCAATTTCTCTGTTGGTACTTTTCGGTACACTTTGTTCGTCAGAGAAATTGACTTGAGGTGAACGAATTCCGGAACGCGAAGGGAAGGTAAGTCCTGTCAAATTTTATAGAAAGATAAAAACTATCAAGTTTGATACAAGATATGTTTTTAAATTCTGCATTAAAAATACAATATGTTGATAGTTTTGTCTTGAAAATATTGAGAGAAAAACTGAAGTTTAAGATTGTTTAACAAACAATCCCCACTTTTCAGAAGGTACCCCCACTCCAATTCCCCGACGATTTTGTGATTAGGAATGAAACTAGTAGATTATTTCATAATTTTTCAAAAATTTATAACTGTGCATATGTTATGCTGTTAACCATGCTATTTGTCATTAGAAATTCCAAAAAAAAAAAAAAAAAATCCACGAATGATTCTAAAATTGCTTGTATTATTGCTCTTAGATATGAAAGAATTGAAACTGATATGGTATGCAATACTATAATAAAGAATTATATTTTAGAAAAAATCACGGAAAAAGGATTCCGAAATTCTCGGAAACGTTTTTGAAAATTGTTTGGAGAATTCCGAAATACTCGGAAACGTTTTCGAAACTTTCATGAACCACAGCTGCACAGAATACTCAGAAACATTTCTGGAAATTACGGAAAGAGGATTCCGAAATACTCAGAAACGTTTCTGAAAATTACGGAAAGAGGATTCCGAAATACTCAGACACGTTTCCGGACATTTCAGAAAGAGAATTCCGAAATACTCAGAAACGTTTTCGAAAATTTCATGAACCGCAGCTGCACGATATACTCAGAAACGTTTCCGAATTTTTTTTTACAGTGTAGTTGCATAGCGTATGGCAATGATTTCCATTTACTTCAAACATAAAAGTATCCACTTCTTCCCGGATGTCTTCTTCAGTAAAGGAACTATCCCTTAGATGGTGTTCTAAAAGGAGTTGTAAGAAAGGTTTCCTTATTTTCGTGCCATTCTCATCGATTTTCGGAGTCACTGGCTCTTTCAACATGGATTTCTTTTTCTCCTTTATAACCTAAAAGCAATAACGAGAACTAAATGCAGCTGCTCACCAAAATTAAAACAAGATGAAGATTGTTTAGACAGTTCAGTTGAACATCTTAAAGAAACATTTCTTCATTGATCATTTGGCAAGTTAAAAACAGAAGGGGTGGGTAAAATCGAATTAATGATGGAATTTCAGAACTACATTTTTTAAATAAGGGAGGAAAAAAACCCTCTTTACCATTATACACACATACCCACGATAGGCCAATCAGAAACATTCCTGTTTTTTCCCCCACTTTAAGGCGAGAAACACTCCTTGACATACACTACACTGGTGTGCAAAATTAAGGACGAGACGGTTTTTTCAATATAACTTTGTACAAAAGCTTTCCAAATCAACACATTTAATACCGTAAGATCCCCAATACGTAAAGGACATGTGTAATGTAAGCAACACTTACTGAAAGAGAAATCAGAGGGACAAAAAGAAACTTTATTGAAAAAGTAGCATGGAGCGCAATGCGACTGAAGGCCGAAACATCCCTATGAAGGGTGTCCAGCAAGAAACATCCGGTCTTTAGTAGGGGATATGATTTCCCCCGACGGCTAGGCAAGTTTCACGGCGTGCCCATGCTGAGAATGAGGGTGTCAATGAGTTGTTGAGGCATTGCTGCCCATTCTTCTTGCACCGCCAATCGAAGCTCCCGAATCGTTACTGGTGGTAAGGTACGAGCTGCCAAGCGTCTGCCTAGAAAATCCCATACATGCTCGATGGTATTGAGATCCGGAGATCGTGCCGGCCAATCCATACGTTCAATATCCTCACTCTCTAAGAGCTGTTCGGCAGCTACTGTGCGATGACATGGTGCTTTGTCGTCCATGAAAAGGAACTGCGGACCCATAGCGCCTCTAAAAAGACGCACATATGGAAGAAGAATCTCGTTACAATAACGGGTCCCGTTGACTGGACCTGCGTCGAAGATGTGAAGGTCTGTACGACTACCAAGCATGATGCCTCCCCAAACGAGAACACCGCGACCTCCATACCTGTCCCTTTCAATGATGTTCGAGGGATGATTGCGGCTTCCCCGCTCTCTCCAGATGAGTATGCGATGAGAATCGCTACTCAAACTGAATCTGCTCTCATCTGTAAAGAGTACTCGTCCCAGTTCATTGTCTCTCCAATTTCGGTGTTCCCGGCACCACAGAGAACGCCTTCTCCGATGGGCAAGAGTTAGAGGTACACACCGTATAGGGCGTCGTGCAAACAGACCACCACCGTGCAATCTTCTGGCCACGGTAAAAAGCGATATCGGTCGTCCAGTCGCCTGTGCCGTGTGTCTAGCGATTTCTCCCGCTGTCTGCCGCCTGTTTCTTCTGGCCTGTAAGATAATATACCGGTCATCTGCGGGTGTGGTTCCTCGTGGACGACCACTACTGAACCCCCGGATAGCTGTTCCTGTAAATTGAAATTGTCTCCAAAGTCGTGAAACGATGCTGTGAGCAATTCCGAACTCTGCAGCCGCACTTGTCACACTGCGGCCTTCCTCCAACTTCCCAATGATTCGACCTCGGGTAAAAGCGTCCAGATCTCGTCTAACAGATTGATTATTCGCCATTTCTCGCTGAGGCAGCAACTCGGTGTGATTTTAACTGCTATACGGCGTGCAATCTCTGTGCCAGAAATACTGATCTTGCACCGACAACATGCTTTATACTACTCAGACACTCCCCCATTACGTCTGCCTGCATATCTGCGCATGTGCTACTGTACATCCCCTTACTTAATCTCCTGATTGGTCTTTCTGTTCGCTCGGCCTCTTCGTTCAGCTGATATGCTAATTTTTCGACTTCGTCCTTAATTTTTTCACACCAGTGTATATGACCAAAAGTATTGGGACACTTTCCAAAAATTTACATTTTTACGGATTTCTCAAGAAATAAAAGACCAATTGCTCTGTAATTTTTTTCACGTAAAAGGTATACTCCAGCTGCCATTTTCCAACAAAAGATAAGTCTAATATTAATTTAGGGGATGAGCAACAAATTGAGGAAACAAAAAAAAGGGGGGTTTTTGATCATTTTCATTGTAAATAGCTATGAATAAGCTATAAATTTCAGAAATAAGTTAAAAGCCTATCTAGAATTTACTGTTATATTTTCGTGAAAGTATCTCCTATACTCACGGAAATATAAGCATTTCTTTCAAAAATGCATTTTTTTTAAGGGTTTCGGTTCATATCACGCAGAGTTTTCCGTCAAACATTACTAAACTTTCAGAATGTTTGACTGCATATTAGACAAACGTATTAATCAAATTTGAAGTTGCAATGTTGAAAATTTAGTGAAATATGAAAGTTTAAAGAAATTAATTTTTCACTGCACATGCGCGAAAGATAGCAATTTACAACTTTCATAATAGGAAGCCCAGATATATCCTACAACTCATAAAAAAATTTCACCTTGATATCTTGACAATGTAAAAAGTTATCAACGATCTAATGAGCCGAATTTCAATAATTCTTGGCTAGACAACGAATCGTAAGGGATAGTTCTTAAATAATTCGTTCTTATTATGAATCACTCCGCAACGTTAACAGGAAAGTATTGCCAGTTTGCGAACGACCCCTTACCATTCGTCGCCTGGGGAATAATAGAAATTCGGCTCATTAGATCGCTGATAACTTTTTCAATTTTAAAGATATTGAGGTGGAGTTTTTTTATGCGTTGTAGGATGTATCTGAGTTTTGAACTATGAAAGTTATAAATTGCTATCTTTCGTGCATGCGCGGTGAAAAGTTAATTGCTTTAAATGTTCATATTTCTTTAAATTTTCAATGTTTTAACTTCAAATTTTGTTATTATGTTTCTCTAAAATGCTATCAAATATTCTGGAAGTTTAGTAACGTTTGACGGAAAAATCTGCGTGATAGAAACCGAAAACCTTCAAAAAAATTTTTCATTTTTGAAAGAAATGCTTATACCTCCGTGGGTATAAGAGATACTTTTACGAAAATATAAAAACAATTTTTTAAAATTGTTCAACTTATTTCTGCGATTAATAGCTTATTCCCAGCTATTTACAATGAAAAATGATTGAAAACCTTATTTTGTTTCCTCAATTTGTTGCTGGTCCCCTAAATGAATAGTAGACTGAATTTTTATTGGAAAATGACAGCTAGAGTATACCTTTCATGTGAAAAAAAATTAGAGCAATTGGTCTTTTATTTCTCGAGAAATCCGTAAAAATGGGATTTTTTTGAAAGTGTCCCAATACTTTCGGTCATATAGTGTATTTTAGAGGAGTGAAACTCATTTTCGAAGAGTGATATCGAATCAATTCCATAGAAAAAAAAACTTTCTACAGATGAAATGGGAACGGCAGGGAAAGTAGAGATGGGAATATGTTTGATTTTCGGCATTCAGAATGTTCGATACTTGATTTTTAAAAAATAGCAAACCACTCAAATACAATATTATTTTTTAAAAAATTCCAATCCCTTTTTTCCCATTTTCTACGAAGTAATCCTTATTTTTATTTAAAATGTCTAACTGAACTTTGCTGTCGCAATTTCGGATTACGTTAAATACGCTTTCAGAGGCATTACTGATGCATCTCTGATGCAGCCAATAATATAAAGGCAATATAATGATTCATAAATATTACTTAAAAAAAGAAAGATAACTGAATACATAAAATTGCAATACCTTTCTTGTGAAACTGTGAACAATACTTAAGTCTTTCCTGTACTTCCAACCAGAAGGGAAAAAGTAGTAAAAGATGAAGTCTATCCACAGCCAAGGTAAAAATGACCTAGTGACCATGACATCAGCCATACTGCAATTTTAAAATAGTAGTTAGTAAATTCAATCATTGAAAAGTTTTAATGGTATTATGTTATTGAATGCCTGTATTCTGTTCATCCGGAAGAGAGATCAAGAGAGAGAGAGAGAGAGAGAAAAAAAGGTTGCCAGAACGTTTACCCATATTGATGGTTTTATTTGCAGTAGAAAAAAACCATTCGCCAGCTGCTTGGCGCCGATATGTTGTTATCGTCGCAAACACGTGATTGAAGTTGACAAATGGAGAATTTTTAAATTTAAATCCTAACTAGGAAGCGATAAATTTCAAAGATAAATGCTGAAATTTTGATCTTTTCATTCATAGAAAAAAAGCAGAAGTCAGTTGGGGGTGGGGGAGGGAATAAAACCAATCAAAATTACTTTTATTTTGATGATTACATTTTTTTTTAAAGAATCAAGATCGCTTGTTTTTTTACTTTTATCATTGGCCAGCGTTAGCTTCTTTTATTCTCTTTGTGACTGACAGATAGCGATTCACATGATCCTTCGCCATAGCGGGACGAACTAAATTCAGGAAAGCTGAACTATTGAGGGAACCATGGTATCTCTGGTAGTATTATCGTCTTCTTTTCTACATGTAAAAGTACAGCTTTTTCATTTGTTTCCTTTCTTCTTCCTGTTTTTGGGGAGGGGCACAGTGTTTCGATTAGTACAAGCTAGGTGGACAAAAGTCATGTTCAAAATTCTAAACTTTGGACTGGGGGTAATGTAAACATTAAACCAAAACATATTACTTAGAAACTTGTTTATGTCTAATTCCCTTCCGTCACGTGAGTAATAAGGTTCAAAGGTACGTATCTATTTGTAATAGAATAGATCAGTTGAGTTCCAGGCATCATTTCATCACACAAAATTAAAGTGTTCCTAATTTCATATGGTTTCATTGTTCAAGACGGATATTATTTGTACTAGTAAGTGCTTTTTTTCCCTAATTTAATTAAATTATCTGATAGTAAACAATGTTAAAAGAATTTTAAAAGATGAAAGAAGGATATTTTGCCCGTTTCAGAACTTTCAAGTGATGGTAATGACTTGTACCCATTTGTACCCGGGCTAAATTTTCTGTATAGTAGCTGCAGCTTTCCGATTATTAATAAGACGTATTACAGTCAGCACACTCGAGTACAACAATTTTTTTTTTTTTTTTTTTTTTTTTTTTTACCCTCACCCAAAGCTTTGGGTACTTGAATCATTCTTCAAAGAAATCCCTACTCGAAAGAAAGTACTCTTGAGGGAAAAAAAATGTTGTAATCGAGTCTGCTGACTGTAATACGCCTTCTTAATAATGGGAAAAGTGAAGCTGTTATATACAGAAAATTTAGCCCGGGTACAAACGCGTAAAATCATTACCATCACTTAAAAGGTTTTAAACTCGAGCAAAAACTCCTTCTTTTATCTTTTTTTTTTTTTAATATTGTTTAATTATCAGATAGAGTAATTAAATTAAGAAAAAAAAAGCACTTACCAGTATAAATAATATCCATCCTAAACAATTAAATCATGTGAATTTAGGAACACTTTAATTTTGTGTGATGAAATGATGGATTCTGAACTTGACTTTTGTCCAGCTAGCTTATATTAATCGAAACACTGTGAGCTGGTTGGAGTGTGAAGAGATTTCTTTGAGACTAGAACCTTCATCGTACACCACATAAACTTAACGAACCAAGAGTTTCACACACCATATATTTTCATTCAGAATGTGTTTAAAATTTTAACTTCATCTGGTTAAAAATAAAAGTTTTAAAAATAAATAAATCAAAAATTGGAAAAAAAATAAATAAATAATTTTGTTTTTTGAACGGTTAAATTTCTGAAATATTACAATTGCGCACATTTCTTATAGTCCAAGAGCCCATGATAGCCAGACATACGTCATAGTATAAAGGCCCAAAATTTTCCTGCGTAAGCGCACTGGAGCAGGTATGAAGGGTTCGCTATTAGTTAAGCTGACTCGCGCTGGTTTTGGCGGGCAAGAGGTAGCAAAGGCGCGAAAAAATGGTGAACAAAAACATCATAGTATAACGCGTGATTTTTTAATATTTTATTAGGGGTACTATTACGAGTTAAACCTTACAAAGCCAGACACTTAGCACGCTGGCTTTGCGCAGCCAGACACTTCAAAGCAGGGAAAAAATGGTGCACAAAAACATCATAGTATAAAGCGCGATTTTTTTATATATTGTAAGGGGTGCTACTAGGAGTTACGCCTTACAATGCCAGACACTTCGCACGCTGGCCTTGCGCAGCCAGACACTTCAAAGTTGGGAAAAATCGTGTTCAAAAACATCATAGTATAAAGCGTGATTTTTTTATATTTTGTAAGGGGTGCTACTAGGAGTTACGCCTTACAATGCCAGACACTTCGCACGCTGGCCTTGCGCAGCCAGACACTTCAAAGTTGGGAAAAATCGTGTCCAAAAACATCATAGTATAAAGCGTGATTTTTTTTATATTTTGTAAGGGGTGCTACTAGGAGTTACGCCTTACAATGCCAGACACTTTGCACGCTGGCCTTGCGCAGCCAGACACTTAAAAGTTGGGAAAAAAGTGAGCAACTTTATGTATTTTTATAAATATACGCATTCTGACACCAAGCAGTTTAAAACATTTTCTTTTTGCTTATTTTTTTCAACAAACGGTTCAAACACTTGCTGGTTTATTGAAATTTTTTAACTTTTCAATTTATAAAGTTTGAACAGAACAACAACGTCTGTCGGGTCCTCTAGTATATATATATATATATATATATATATATATATATATATATATATATATATATATATACAGGGTGTCCCAAAAGGTCGTTTACAAACTTAACATGCTGGTCTGTCATATCATGATGAACAAGATTTACATAGGAACATGTGTTCGCAAACGCAATGCTGGCGCACTCCATGCACACAAAGTCAGACACTAACGGATGCACAACATGTCACATATCTATTATACAAAGACGGTTTTATACAACATTTTAGTCTTTTAGGAAAGCTTAAAGCAGTTGCTAAAATTTGAGTCCTGCCAGCTCTCATAATCACGTTGCAACGACAACGCAGCGATCAGAGAAATCTTGTCAGAATGGATCGTTATTACGACGGTCGGTACTTCGTTCGTTGCGACGGTGTCTGACAGTTAAAGGCAGCAAATTTCAACAACAGCTATAAGCCTTCCTTGAAAACTAAAATGTTGTGTAAAATCGTCTTTGTGTAATAAATATGCGACATGTTCTGCATCCGTTAGTGCCTGACTTGGTGTGCGTAGTGCGCCAGCATTGGGCTTGCGAACGTATGTTACTATGTAAATCTTGTTCATCATGATATGGCAGACTAGCATGTTAAGTTTGTAAACGACCTTTTGGGACATCCTGTATATATATATATATATATATATATATATATATATATATATATATATATATATATATATATATATATATATATATATATATATATATATATATATATATATTGTACTATACTTGATGTTAACCAAAATCTGAAAGATACGATGGAATTTCTGCAAATGATTTCTGATAAATTGCTTCAATAAATGAATAGGACTGAATAAATAAATAAAAAATAATGTTTTAAAACCGGGTTGCAGTCCTGGATTGTGATAAGGGCTAATTTACCAGAAGCAAATTAATGATAATTGAAGAAATAATAATTTTATTATTATTTCACGAAACACTTGAGAGACAAAGTTGGCACATTCAACTCAAGATTGAAAATTCGTACTTTGAGCCTTATCCCTTCTATCTCTAACAGATTCTTCGTGAAACGATAGTGATATAATGTAGGGGAAACTAGGGAGGTTTGACCCATAGGGAGACTTGATCCATGAGGATTTTTTTCCATGAAAAGGATATTTAGGGAAAATTTTAGTCATATTATTGGTTGACCAGTCACACGAGTATTTTGCACGAATAAGACATTTCAGAATTATTAGTGGTTTTCAAGAAATTCAGAGTTAAATGATACTGCACCTGAAGAGTAAATTTTGAAGATTTTGGAATTTTTTAGATTTTATCCTCCAGTTTTGAGAGAAATGAATTTTAAAAGTATACATGCTTTAGTCACTTTTCTAGCTATCTATTGATGTGCAGTAGTTTTATATAACTTTAATCTAAGTTAGCAAAAATTTAAGGTAAACAAAAGGAAGCTAACTAATGAGCTTTGACCCCAACCTAACTATGGAGACTTGACCCAAAGACTAATTTGATGTCTTTGTTTTATTTGATGTTTTTTTTTTTAATTTTTATCTTTGAATAGATAACATATAGTGATTTAGGCCTAATGATTTGATTTTATTGATCTAAGTTGCTAAACATTTAAGGTACACAAGAGAAAGCTACTTAAGGGAGCTTTGACCCAAGCTAACTAGGAAGACTTGACCCAAAGAATAATTTGATGTTTTTCAATGAATTTTTGCTTATGAATAGCTAAAATATTTTGATTTAGACTTCGATGGTTTGCTTTTATTTAAACAATCCCTTTAATATTGTGAATATGAAGGGGGATTTTTTTTTTTTTACTTAAAGAATAGCTAAAGTATTTTAGTCTAATAGATTGTTTTTATTTGACAAATAACTAAAATACTATTGATTTTTAAGCCTAATGATTTGTTTCTTAATAAAATAACTGAAATAGTGCTTAGGTCTTAGCTGATAAAGTTTTGAATAAGACTTCTGCTTTCTGCTGATGTGCAATAAAATTAATTTAAAAAAAAAACCGTAACACTTCACCTAAAGAGTGAACATTTTTTTATTCACTTCAAGTATCACTTATCAAAGCAAAAAACACCATCAAACCATCGTTTTTGATTTAAATATCTATGAGTCTTCCTACACTCTTGAGGGGAGGGGGTCATATCTCCCTAGGTGTTGGGCCAAGTCTCCCTAGCTCTAGACGTGCAGACCCCTAGCTTTGCAGACGTAATGAATATAATTTTTTTTGCATCATTTCTACTTAGAATTATGCTACTATTTTTAGCCATAGTAATGGGCAAAATGGCTAACTATTTCTGTGTATTTTTTTTATTTCGCTTTAACTATTCCGAAAAAAAAAGGAAAATAAAAAATCAAAAATTGGGTCTCCCTAGTTTCCTGTAAACAGTTTAATATTTTTACGAAGTAGCAAAATAATGAAAACATAAAACATTTTCTTATCGATTTGTAGATTGCGGTATTTCTTTAGTTTTGAATAAGAACTTTTTTTAAACTACAAAATGGAGGAATTAGAAGCAATAAAACTTACCCCATAATTGCCTCTACATAAGAAATATTTTCACCAGATTGGGCATTGATTTTGACTCCCATGGCAGTTTCTGAAGAGGAAAATAAGAGGTTAAGCTACTCGTAGAAAGATCAAATGGAGCACAAATGAATAAATAAATAAATGATAATAATAATAAAGATTTGAATATGTATCAAATTACCACAAATAATATCCAAAGTGCATTCAGGAAAAAAATTTGACTTTTTTTAGGTTTGAATAAAGGTTTGAATATATATCGAATCATCACAAATAATATCCAAAGTACATTTAGCAATAATGTTTGAGTACATAAGGTTTGAATATATATCAAACTAGCAGTACCTGCCCGGCGATGCCCGTGCTAAGAATTTAAAGGAATTCCGTTGAGTAAAAAAACCCAAGCCCCCCCCCCCCCCTTGTAAAATAATCATTTTTCAAAAAAACATTTTAGTCTTTTTGGAATTTATAACAATTTGCCAAAACATTTTAAAAGATTTACAGAAGCTTTAAAACGCAAAATAATCGTTCATCGCTTAACGCGCCAAGGTTCCACGCTAACATAACCCTGCTCTTTAGCGAATGAAGCGCTTTTTATCTGCAATTTGAAATGTTTCAACAAATAACCAAAAAAGACATCAAATAGTATCTTTCAAATGTAAAATAATTCCGCAACTCTATTGTTTGTTGCCAAATTCGGCAAGCGACCACGCTACCGTAACCAACTCTTAGTGAGCGAAGCAAACTCCGATTGATTAGCTATCCCATCTGTAAAACGAAAAAAGAAAAAAAAATTAATTTGAATTTTGACCTCTTGAATTCAAATTATGTTTTTCGCAATCACGAGTGTGTGTGTGTGTGTGTATGTAGGCATGTGTGTTTATGTGTGTGTGGGGGGTATGTGTGTTTGTGTGTAGGGGGTATGTGTATATGTGTGTAGGCATGTGTGTTTATGTCTGTGTGCAGGTATGAGTGTGTGGGTAGTTGTGTGCATGAGTGTTTGTGTGTGGGGGGGGGGAGGGAATGTGTATGTGTGTGTAGGTATATGTGTTTTTGTCTGTGTGCAGGCAGGTGTGTGGGTAGTTGTGTGTTATCGCCTAACTCGCCAAACGACCGCAATACCGGAACTCAGCATTTTTGCGAGTAAAGCGGATATATATATATATTTTTGCAATTAAAAAAGTTTCGCCAAATAAACGAAAAAGGCGTCAAATTATATTAACAGTAGCTTTCAAAAGTAAAAAATTTCGCAAATCTATGTTTATCGCCAAATTTTCCAAGTGACCCCGCTGCCGTAAACCAACCGATTAGCGAGTGATGCAAACTCCGATCGATTAGCAACATGGTCAAAGAAAAAAAGTTCCATGATTAAAAGGAATCCCCCTCCCCCCTCTGATGTAAAATAATCAATTTATTTTACTAAAATGCGTAAAGAGGCCTTTAAATAGCTGAAAACAATTATTTGAAATTTTAATATTAAGCCAAATAAACAAAATATGTATCAAAATTACATTAACAGTAGCTTTTAAATTTAAAAAAAAAATCCTGCAATTCTATTGCTTATCGCCAAACTCGCCAACCGACCGCGCTACAGTAACCCACCCAATTAGCGAGCGAAGCGAACTCCTACCGTTTAGCGATCCAATGTTTTTTAACGAAAATGTTCAAACGAAAACTACCCAGCAGAAAAACAACGCAATTAAAAAACACAGTACATCTACTACGAAATGGAAATCTTGTATCCCGTACCCCGTAAAATGTAAGAAAATTTGAAAAATATGCTTACATCGTCGTCATGTCAGCTCCGACTTTTCTAATTTTCTGTTTTAATGGAACGTTCGCTTTTATTTATGACTCGATTTAATCATTTAGCAAATAATTTTACATGTTAATGGATCATTTAAAGTATATTTGCCGAATTACTGGGATTTTTCATTTGGCGGACTTTTTACTTTAAATGGCTTGGTTTAATTATTTAGAAAATTACATTTCATTTTATTAGATTTGTTTCAATCCTTGTTTTTTGTTCAAAAAAAAAAAAAAAAAAAAAAAGCAGTGACAAAATAATGCATGGTTTCGCCAAAAAAATAGTTTCTACATAAAGGTATAATCAAACATACTAACAATAAGCTACACAAAAACAATCGCCAAAATTAATAATGTGCCGTAAAGTACCTATGACGAAAAAAAAAAAAGCCGTGTCTCCGATATAATAAAGGTAACAGTTTTCTAAGAGAGTCGACGGCTCTTTAAAATCCTCGTCTAGAATAGTTTCGAAAAAAAAATCATCAGAATGGGTCTAAGAGCATAAAAAGCACCTTTCAAATAAGAGAAATATTCCTCAGTATCCCCATTAAAACAAAAATATAGCATTCACCCTTTAAAATAACGTAAACAAAACCAGTTAGAGTCAGGGTTTTTTAAAGACTACGCATCCATTAAAATCGTACTTGAAAACATTGCCTTGCAAAAACTTAATCAAAAGGGAATATATTTTAAATGCCCTGCTACAGACAAATCCCCAATGCGTTAAAAACCAATTGCAAGAAATTTTACTTTGCTATACTCAAGCAAGAAATGGCAACAAATAATATTGTTCAGCTTTTCTACAAGCTAAAATTAATCTCGCGCAAAAAATGGAGGAAGAAATTTCTTTTTGAAATAAATTAATTTTTACTTCAAACGCTTATAACTTTTTTTGTAGTCATTTTTCGATATCCGCGGTTCTAGTCTTTGCGGATATTTTCGAAATAATTATTTTTTATGGGCTTTCCAAAGGTACAAAAACCGAAAAAATCGGACCATTTTTTTGGCATAGACGTATGTTCAAGTGGACATAAAATTGAGTTTTTAATTAATATCTCATTTAATTAACATCCTACGTGGATGAGGATGGAATATTCGTAACCCTCGTAAAATTTCGATTTTTTTAATACCTGGTTCGACCCTGAACTCAAGCCCGTTCTTGAGAATTTTGCATATAAGTGCAGAACATTCCCCATCCCGTTTCACCCCCCTTAAAATCGAAAATTCGAAAAAATCCTTTCTTAGCACGCGCTTACGTTATAAAATTGACCTATGTTTCCAAATTTCAGCTTTCTAGCCTCAGTAGGTTTGGTTGTGCGTTGATTGTCAGTCAGGACAAGCTACTTTATATATACAGATTACAACAAATAATATCCAAAGCACATTAAGTAATAATGTTTGAATATATTTCAAATTACCACAAATAATATCCAAAGTGCATTTAGTAATAAGCGGCTGAACATCTATCCATGGCTGAGAAGATAATTTTTCGATTTTTCTGGTAAGAATTTCAGATTCTTCATTGAAGATGGGGTAGAAATCTTCTAGAATTTGAAAATGAAATGCAGGAGTCAGAAGTCTTCTGCGAGTTTTCCATTTTTTCCCCGAACTAAGTGAATAACATTAAGGTCTGAGAGTGCTCATTCTACGAGTAAAAAAGTCAACCAAATTGTATATTTGAACGAAAGTTACCTTGTGAGGAGACCAGTTCCAAGCCAGGGGTGCAGGAAGCGATACTCCCAGGATTTGTCGAGAGCACTCGGGTGGTTTAATAGAGCCTTTGGGAGAAACAAGGAGGGAAAGAAAAACATTAAAAGTCACACAAATATAAAAGAAAGGGAGACCTTCTTTTATATTATACAAGGTGTTCCGTTTTAACCTGCAAGACCTTAATTTTCGCAACCGTTAGTCCTAGACGTATACTTTCAATTGCAAAATTGTTCAAAATCAGATGCAGAGTTGAGATATTGAAAGTTTTAAAGCAAAAATAAAAATGAGTCAAAAAATACGAAATTTAACTTTTTATACGGGCCCTAGTTCCCCTAAGTAATATTTAGAGAAATAATCTCCATTGAAGACTACTGCTAACACAAAAAACTTGACATTTGTGCGACCAAAACTCAAGGAGATATTCCAGCTGAAAATTTTAAGAGACCATACAGAAGATGAGATTGGAACTTATCGCTCTTTCATAAGAATGACAGGTCATCAAAGTAAGAGAAATAAGATATTTATATTTTTCACTGCTATTCAAAAATAAATGCAAATGTTATACCGTGATACGCAAAAACATACTACAAAACCTCGAATAATTTGAAAAATCTCACTCTTTACATACATTTAATTTTAAACACTTGTTAACCACTATATTTTCCCCTAAAAGCTGTTATTGACGGCGAGTGGAGTAAGTCACAAAACGCTGCGTTTCATATCTCGGTGAATATTGGTCGTACTAATTTCAAACTTTTTGTTGTTGGAATTACTTTTCAATGGAGATTATTTCCCTAAATATAAGGGACCTGGAACCCGTATAAAAAGTTAAATTTTGTATTTTTTGATTCATTTTTATTTTTACTGCAAATTTTCAATATCTTAACCCTGCATCTGATTTTGAACATTTTTGCAATTGGAAGTATACATCTAGGACTAACGGTTGCGAAAATAAAGGTCTTGCAGGTTAAAACGGAACACCCTGTATATTTATTTTAGATATAATTAGATTTTCGGCTATATTTGGAGTTTTACGACATTTAATGGCGTCAAGTATTCAAATTTTCTATTTCAGGAGCTTGGCATATATCTGGTGTACAAATAAGTTTTAAAGGATTTTTTTTTTACAAGTGACGCTTTATTGTGAAAAATGGTTTCATGTTCAGTTTTCATTGTCCATCGTTGGCCACTACCTTTTCCCATTTTTCTAGCAGTTTTCGGATGCCTACTCGAAAAAAAACGATGCGTCTTTTGATGCAATCCACGAATCGATCTAATTTTGGATTTCTTCAAATGAGCAAAAGTGATGATCCTCAAGAGCATGTGTCATCGACGAAGACAAATAGTTGTCGGAAGGGGCAATGTCTGGGCTATATAGCGGGTGGGGTAGCACTGCCAGTTTCAGAGTCTCAATGCGTTTTTTGACCGGCGGAGTCGAGCGTTATCATGGTGCGAAATTACCTTGTCGTGTCTCTCCTTATACTGTGGCCGTTTTTCCCGCAATGCTCGGCTCAAACACATCAATTGAAAGTCAGAACAAACAACGTAAGTAGAAGCACAAATTAGTAAATTACAGCAGACACGTGTTTCGGCGTTACAGAGAACGCCTTTTTCAATGCAAAAAATAATGAGCTTATGGATGAAAAGATATCCGACAAAAGCTATAAGCTCATTATTTTTTGCATTGAAAAAGGCGTTCCCTGTAACGCCGAAACACGTGTCTGCTGTAATTTACTAATTTGTGCTTCTACTTACGTTGTTTGTTCTGACTTTACTATTCAGCACAAAGGTATTTATTTATCTTACATCAATTGAGTTCAGTAAAGTTGTTTGGCACCAGCCTTCGTCCAATATAGCCTCCAATTCGGCATCTTCAAACTTTTTCGGCTGTCCATCGTGCTTTTTGTCATTGGTATCAAAAGTGCGTGCGTGTGTGTATAGTTGTACATACACAACTAAACACACACGCACGCACACACACACACAAACACACACACATACAAACACCTACAAACATACACAAACACATACACACAACTACCCACACATACACCTACAAACATGCACAAACACATACACAAACCTACCCACACATTCATGCCTGCACGCAGACACAAACACATATGCCTACATACACATACCCCCCCCCCCCCCACACACATTCATATACACAGCTACCCACACACTTATATTAAGAGAGGAGGGGGGGGAGTAAAGTATTTATTTCAAACAAATAAATTTTATCAAGACGTTATTTTTGAACAGTTACGTGAATACGATGGTCATTAGTAACTTTTGTATTCTAATATGCGAAGTTTTTTTATTCGGATAGCTAAAATTCAGTTGGTCTTGGAACAAAACATCTGGGGTGACGGCATTTTGAATATCAATTTTTTATGCTCTTCTTCACATAGCGGTTGGAATAAAGGAAAATCAGGTGGTTCAATGTCGCGTGTGTATGGTAGGTTAAGACAAGCCACCGCAATTCATCAATTTTCTCGGGTTTTGTTTTGAGCAGTGTGGTCTTGAATTATCGTGTTTCAGAACCAAGCTTATTTTGTTGACTATCGCTAAAATAAACTCGCCCGACATTGCTCCACTGATTTCTAGTTATTCCAGACGTTATGTGATTACAAAAGAAAAAACCCTTAAAAATTTGGCTGATATCCAAAATGCTATCTCCAGATATTATAATCCAAAAAAAAAAAAAAAAACAGAAACAAATACGATTTAAGATTGAGAACGAGCTCACAAGATAACAAAAAGCTGTGAATAACGAAAGTCGTTGATAAAAAATAAAAACTTGATAAAAATTCAGTTTTCCAAAAATCGACATTAATTTCTGGCCCCTATGCTTCGATGATCTGAAAATGTTTCATTTGACGATTCACAAGTTGACGAAAATGTGACATTTGACTAGATTTAAAATGTCGTCAGAAGCCATCAGAACTGAAAACTTTCCAAAAGAAATTTACAAAACATGAAAAAAGAAACTCGTTAGAAATACTCAATAATTGTACATTTACAATTTACTGATGATGCTGCAAAGTACCAGCAAAGTTCGCAAGCAAAAAACTGACAGCCCGATTACGACATCCAGATATTGCAGTTTTCTTCTTGTTTTTGGGATCCTAGTTAAAACGAAGTGTGAGGCTGATGTCCTCTCATTGAAACTGAGATTACCCTATCACTGGCAGCTAAAAATAATGCCGCGCACTGGACTGGTTAGTTAATTAGAGTTTCGGTAATCTCAATTTTAATAAGAGGACATCTATCTCCAGCTCTTTTATGACTATTCCAGATTGGTGAGCCGAAAACAAAGGCGAAACTGCAATCCGTCTCTGGACGTTGCAATTGGGCAGTCGATAGTCTGTGTATGCTTGCAACTCTGCCTTAGCTCTGGCTTTGGGGTGTAAATTTATAGTTAACAGCAACTTTATTGTTGGAGGATGCTTCTAGTATCTTCGTCAAAATTCGTACAACGTAATTTCTGTAAATTTTCCAGAGAACTAGAGTAGAGCGGAAATCGTTACGTATAATGCTTCGATAAAAACCAAATCTTTTGCCCTATGACTTTCCTCCGAGCTGTTCCTTCCCAACTTAATTAAGAAGAAAGAAACCTAACTTTTCGCATTCGAATTGAAATGGGCCATAGAGCGGTGCAACAAGGAATATTTTAACAATATTGAATTTGTAAGTTTTTTTACTTCAATTTGAAGCGAAGTTTTCGCATAAATTTCCCATCTGGGAACAAAATTCTCTCACTCGTTCTTATGCCCTTACCAGTGCATGAGAGTAGTTTTATAAGAACTTGCTAAATCATTTAGAGCGCTTGTAATAGACGTTTAACGAATTAAAAAGTTGTTAATAGTGTTTTCTTTTTCTTTACTTCCTTTTACAAAAAAGGAAGTATTGTATTCGCGAAAAGATTTTCACTGAAAAATCGGCATTAATTTCCATTTTGCTCACCCCCGATAGCCCAGTGGTTGGGGAGTTGAATACGGAAGTAATTGGTGAAAATCTGGAAATTGCTTTAATCCATGCCGTATGGGTCTGGAATAACCATACTAAGTTTTCCCCCTTCTATTAAGTGAGCTTTAGCCGTTACGTCCAAATTAGTGACAAAAAACACCTTTTTTTTTAATTATTATTAATGTAAAAATATTTAAAAAATAACGCTTCCAATGGCCATACATACGGGCAGAAAACTTGTAGAGATTAAAATTCTGAACAAAATGAGTATCTACAACATATATCTTTGTTAAATACCAAGCGCGCAACTGAATTTCAAAGTTAGGCTAAAATCACTAATCAAGCGCTTCAAGCCGGAACGTACCTTTCCCACTCCCACCGGCCTTCCCGGAGACTCCCTGGAACAGGACGTCGTAACACTAAAACACATGGCGGTGCTTTCGTAACCTACGGAAGCAGCTACACAGGTACGTATTCATAAAGTCGACATACTAGATGTTGCTGGAAACAATTTATTTTATTACAATGTTACAAAGAAATGAAAAAGGATCCTATCTTCATACAGAACTCATTTTAGTTCTAAAAAGGAAGCGCAAAAATACTTGTAGGTTAATTTCATGTAGAACTATCCAGAGAAAATGACTGATTTTGAGTGACATAATTAGAAATAGAAAATCGCTATTATGTTCGGGGTAAAAAAGTTTTCCTGTTCACTTTTCTTTAAGTAAATAAATTTTTCAATTTACACAATTTAAATATTTCATCTATAATAAAAAATGTTTTGCTGTGAGACGTGGTATTATATGAGATGGGGTTTAGGAAATCAACATAAAATATTACAAATTCAAAGTTTTAACGAAATGCGCATTAAAAACAATAGATTAGTATTTGAAAAAAAAATGTATTATTACAACGAACGCAGCAACTTTAAGTAGTTTTTGAAACATAGCTGAAAAGCTTTAAAAATTCAGACACATAAACCATAAACTAAAGAATTTGCAAAAATTACTATAAAAAATTGTTCAGAAATGCAAAACTCGTTTCTAAGAGAATTACGCACTGATCTTTGTTCTGAAGAAATTACACACTGATGAAATGCAAAAGTTGAGCATTCATGGAAATAGGTGTGAATTTTTATTTATCGTCTATCGTTCGTCAAAAAGATGAATATCTTTTAATGAATTGCTGCTGATCTAGCAAAAAGTATCTTAAATAAGAATCTAATGTATTTTCACAATACATACTCTTAGAAACGAGTTTTGCATTTCTAAACCATTTTTTTATAGTAATTTTTGCAAATTCTTTAGTTTATGGTTTATGTGTCTGAATTTTTAAAGTTTTTCAGCTATGTTTCGAAAACTACTTAAAGTTGCTGCGTTTGTTGTAATAATACATTTTTTTTTAAAAATACTACTCGATTGTTTTTAATGCGCATTTCGTTAAAACTTTGAATTTGTAATATTTTATGTTGATTTCCTAAACCGCATCTCATACAATACCACGTCTCACAGCAAAACATTTTTTATTATAGATGAAATATTTAAATTGCGTAAATTGAAAAATTGATTTACTTAAAGAAAAGTGAACTTTAAAGCTTTTTTACCTCGAACATAATAGTGTTTTTCTATTTCCAATTATGTCGCTCAAAATCAGTCATTTTCTCTCAATAGTTCTACTTGAAATTAACCTATCAGTATTTTTGCGTTCTCTTTTTAGAACTAAAAGGAGTTCTGTATGAAGATAGGATCCTTTTTCATTTCTTTGTTACATTGTTAATAAAATAAATTGTTTTTAGCAACATCTAGTATGTCAACTTGATGAATACGTACCTGTGCAGCTGCTTCCGTAGGTTAAGAAAGCACCGCCATGTGTTTTAGTGTTACGGCATTCTGTTCAAGGGGGTCTCTGGGAGGGTCGGTGGAAGTGGGAAAGGTACGTTCCGGCTTGAAGAGCTTGATTAGTGATTTTAGCCAAACTTTGAAATTAAGTTGCGCGCTTGGTATTTAACAAAGATATATGTTGTAGATACTCATTTCGTTCATAATTTTAATTTCTACAAGTTTGCTGCCTGTATGTATGGCCATTGGAAGCGTTATTTTTGAGGTATTGTTACATTAAAAAAAAAAAAAAACAGATGTTTTTTGTCACTTATTTGGACGTCACGGCTAAAGCTCACTTAGTAGAAGGGGGAAAACTTAGTATGGTCATTCCAGACCCATATGGCATGGATTAAAGCAATTTCCACCTTTCCACCAATTACTTCCGTATTCGACCCTTTTTCACTCCCCAACCACTGGTCTACGAATGAATTTTCAACCCGACCATACGTGGATATATGCCTAAGAACGTTGGATGGCATCTGGATTGTGTGATGTCTAAAGAGTCCTCTCGAGGAACCGGACAAAACCTCATTGTAATTTGCCTTGCACGCGTACAGGGTGGTTCTGCGGGTGTTGACCTTACCACCTTTTACCACCGCCCAGTTCCTAGCTCCTTTGGAGCTGGATACTGGCTTGAAGGAGAGAACCAGCAACCTTGCTGCTGGAGGAGGTGAGGGAGTAGGTTTGCAACCCACCGTCTGGTGAGGGGGCATTTGTGCAACCCACCGACACTGCAGTAGGGGGCAGGGGGTACTCATTCATGCACAGAAATGCAACAGGCGCAGGCAGGATAGGAGAGGCTGTTACAGGAGGCGAAAGCCACTGTGCCAGCCATTCCTGAGAAGGTAGGAGAAACCAAACGTCATCGATCGCAAGTTTCAACTCCTTCCCCTGCACAAATTGCTGCATCTTAAAGAGTAAGGATTGGTCAACTACTGTCCTGTGCTCAAGCAGTGCGTATGTTTAAGATGATTGTTGTGAGCGAAATCTTCCTGTCGGAGAGGTTATCTCGCAATGACATTGAACATTGTTCAGCTTGTCATCCTAAGAAGGGATTATCCTCTGGGGATCACATGCCCAAAAGGCTTCTTAACAAAAATAGTATTCGGAAGGGTTTTGGTCTTCTTACTGGATTTTACACCTTAAAGCGGCACCTTGCTATAATGGGTGTCAGTAATGATTCGATTTGCAGAGGTTACCTCTTTAAAGAGGAAACTATTACTCACACCCTGTGTGATTGTGAAGTGTTCTCTGCCTATAGGTTTTAACACCTTGGTCATCATTTGGTTGAACCATGCGAGATTCATGATATTCCTAATAGGTGTTTGCTGAATTCCGCTTCCGCTACTGGTCTGTTTTAAGATTTCTGTTTTGGGGGCTAGTACACTAGACCTCTGTTCGCAGTACTTGGTTCGGTTGAACCCCCCTTTCATTCATTTCATTTCATGCTTAGGAACGTACAGACACCCGAAATATCCATTTTGACGATCCCCGAGTTAATTACAACGAGTTTTCTCGTGACGTCTATATGTACGTATGTATGTGTGTATGTATGTCGCATAACTCAAGAACGGAATGTCCTAGAAAGTTGAAATTTGGTACGTAGACTCCTAGTGGGTCTAGTTGTGCACCTTAATTTTTAGTTGCATTCGGATGCTCCAAAGGGGGTCTTTTGCCCCTTTTTGGGGGGAAATCATTGTTAATTTCGATGTAAACTCAAGTGGTGTTATAATTTGGCGGATACTTGGCGATATATCGCCAGTCTTTTTGGTCGCCGTTTTGTCGCCAACTTGGCGACAAATTTGGCGCTTTTTTTTTAAATCTGGTTTCAATTTGGCCACTATTGGTGATATTTAGAGAATAAACTATTGTATCATATTAAAACTGCCAATAATAAGAAAATGACATTAAATTGGAGTAAAAGGAAGTCGTGTGATGCACACATCAGCTCGTTTTTTTTTTCACTTGACCATAGTTGAAATCTTATACTTTTTGAGGTCCACTGGCTTCCGCGCGCGGGTGCTCCTTTTTGGTAGTGGACGGCGATTCCTTCGACTCCTCGCCCATCCCCCCCCCTCCGGCCACAAGAATCGACTTTATTTACAGTCGGACCACTCAAGTTTACACAATCAGTTTGAAACAAAAAGAGCATCCAGGACACAGCATCCAACATCCAGCCACTGTCATTAATCTGAATTTTAACTTCTTGAATTCAAATTATGGTTTTTGTAATTATGATTGCGACAGAAGACATTTGTCGAAACAAGAAGCCCGACGTGATCCCGAAAAATATAATTTAAATTCAAGATGTCAAAATTCAAGCTAATACCAGGGGCCGGATGCGAGATGTTTTGTGCGGGATGTTTTTTCTTCTTTTTATTTATTTATTTATTTATTTTATTTTATTTTTATTTTTTTCCCGTTGGTGACCACCTTGGTTTTTTTTTCCTTCTTTCTTTTTTTTTTTTGTGATTTTTCAGGGAAAGTATAGAGATGTTGGACGGAGGAACACATCCCTGATCCAAACTTTGAAGTTAAGTTAAGATGAGGGGTGACCAACCCTCCCCCAACCACTATGACGGGGGACCCTCAAATAACGAGATCTCCTTCGCCCAAGGTGAAAAATAACCTATAAACTCCCCCCCCCCCCCCCTCCCTCAACTTCAATGCCGTGGTTTACCCACGAGTTTACTTCATATACTGCCGTGTGCAGGTAAAGGGCAGTAACTGCAAATTTTCCATTTTTCATTTTTTTTACATTTTTGTCATCTATTCTATGTTATCTTTATTGTACAAACTGGCTTACTTGGTTTCCGCCGAAAAAAAAAAAAAAAAAAAGGTTCGAAAAAAGCGTGTATTTTCAACCTTTTCCTGTTATTAGTATTGAAACCATCATACATTTCATCAAATATCTCTAAAACCCTTTTCTGCAGATACTGCTGTTTACCTGCACACGGCAGTATACTCCCTGGTTGGCACCCCAGTTCGGAGGTGTTAATCAAAGCTAGCACTCTCGGGTCAGGGTCAGGCTGAAACGCATAGAACTGTCAATAAGAATGCCAATTTTTTTCCCAACACTTTTGACCCTATTCGCCACTTTTTCAGAAGGAGTCATATTTCATCTTACCCACTCCCCTTACACGTTACAGTTTTTTTTTTTAATAAACATATTGCCCCAAAAAAAGCACGACGTCATACTTCTTGTTACCCCTCTTTCTCTCCCTTGCCATATACTGTCACAATTTCATGAAATCCCCCTCCCCTTTTGAAAACGTGGTATCATTTGTGCACAGCCCCTAAGGTATTGGTCTTTTGCATAATTTATCGAATACGTCGTACGTTACTGCTCTTAAGGCCAGGGCTAAAGAGTAGTACACTAGCTCGGTTATGACATTCAGAGACTGCAGCTTCGCCCTTGTAATGGACTCATCAGTCTCGAATAGTCAATAACGAAGCTGGAGGCAGATATCATCTCATTGATGCTGAGCTTACCGTCAAACTAGTAGCTAAAATTTATTTAGCACACCAGCGGGAGTCCGCAAGCAATGGTGCGGCTCGATTCATAAAACGAAATTAACGCTTAGATAAATAAGCAATAAGGTGCCGCATTTAAGCCAGGGCTAAGTCAGATCTACAAGCAATATCCTGACGAGTCGAACCGCACCATTGCTTGCGGACTCTCGTTGATGCGCTATCAGTTGGAAGGTCATCTCAGCTTAAATGAGAGGACATTTGCTACCAGCTTGCTTATTGACTATTTCAGACTAATGAGCCCATTACAAAGGCGAAACTGCAGTCTAAATATTATAATGGGCAACTGGTATAATGCATGTGGAATTGATCAAGTTTCGACCAAAAGCGATGACACGTAATGTGAAATCCCGTTACAACGGATACCAATACAACGGAATATCCGTTTAAACGAAATAAAATTTCAGTCCTTACTTAATTTCCATGACATTTTTAAATTCAATTACAACGAAATTCTCGTTACAATGAACAAAACTTGCAGTCCCATGAAGTTCGTTGTAACGGAATCTCACTGCATGAATGTTTGATCACATTTCTATACATAATAACTACACATTATTTTAAATTTTCATTCATGACAAGACGTTTTGTTTCCAAACATAAGAGACAAAAAATAATAACCTAAAAATCAAATCAGATAATAGTATTCTTACCTCTATAGTTTCTGGTTTGTAAAATAGAACGTAAGGTCTGTAAGCTACCCACGCAGAACAAAGTTTTTCCTTTTCGTATATTTCAGGTAAATACTGACTAAGCTTAAAAATAGCTGGAAATAAAAAAGAGAATTATGTATTTAAGAGATTCCAAGTTATTTTTACAACGTACGAATGAAACTGCGCAGTTCAATATTTATAAGACATCCCTTAGGTTTTTTTTTTTTTTTTGAGTTGATGTCCTTCTGATTTTTTAGATAACCATGATGACAAAAATAAGTTTAGCTCGTTGTTTTAAATATTTATTTAGAGAATTCAATTTTTGTTGTCATGGTTACAAATTGCTCTTTTTCAAGGCTTAATTCAAGCAGATTTTACATTGAAAAACGGGGTTTTTAAAGTTAAACCTGTAATAAAGTAAAAACGATTTTTTTTTGTATAGGTTTATGTTTTTTGAATAAAAATATCTACATGAACTTAAATAGCAAAACTTCTTCTCAATACAAAATTTCCTGATAACGAATTCCCATCATTTAAAATTGATACGAAATGAAATTAGACATTAGGGTCGCGGTCCTTGGAAGGGCCCCGCCCTGAATCGTAGTAGAGCAAGTTTTGAAAACTCTATAGGGGGAGCAGGGGCGAGCTCGGGGGGGGGGAGGACACCTGTTGGCCCGGGCACGAACCTCAAAGGGGCCCAATATTTTTAAAACTAGGGCTGAATTAAAAGAGTAAACAATATGGAGGAAGCGGAAAAGTCATTTCTGACGGGCCCCAAAACTTCCGTGCACGCCCGTGAGGGGGAAGGGAAATGGAGACCAAACTGACAAAGGGACTCATATTTACATCGGCGGTCTTGTTAATGTTCCCTTTTACTATAATTCAAAATTAAATATCTGTTTGAAGAATGCAAATAACATCTTGAAATTTCAAACACTCACCCTAAAAGATTGTATTTTTGAGTCAGTATTTTAATTTCTCCGTAATTAAGTCTCGTATCTCCTTTTCAAACGATATATCGGACGGACAGAAATCTAAATATCGTTATCGCGGTAGTAGATATATATCGATATATGAAGGTATTTCGGTATATCGCATAGCCCTAATTAACACTTACAGTGGTGGTAAAAAAAATTGCATCACCCGCGCCGCAAAGGAGAGGAATATCATCCCGACTGCATTTAACACACAGTCAAGCGTCCCGTATCCCAGATGATTTGGGGATGTATTTCTGATCAAGGAGTTGGTGCGCTTCACTTTGCGCAAGGAACAGTAAACGCTCAGGTGTATATTGGTATTTTGGAGGAGAAATTGCTTCCTACTATCCAGGATCACTTTACTTCAGTTCCAAACGTCATTTTCCAGGATGATTTTGAACCGTGCCATAGGGGTACGTAACTGGTAAGTAACAAGTAACTGGCAAGTAACATACTGGTAAGTAACAATTTAAAAACCTTTATCCTGCCATTTGACATGGAGTTAAGTAATTTTCTTTTCTCTTAACTCACACGCAGGTTCAGAAATGAAAAAATGAACATGGGGTCAGCAGTTTGCCTTGGCCCGGAAACAGCCCTGATTTACGTAAACAATTGTCTGATTCCTGCTGTTAAATGTTTATTTCATAAGTTTTGCAGAGTTTCACATACATTCATCGTCAATCGGTCGACCAAAACTTCGCACATAATCCCATTGTTGCGAAAATGCGAGGGTGATGCAATTTTTTTTACCAGCACTGTAGCTGCTCCTCAATCGTCCAAATTTCACAATGTGAAGGCCATAAAAACCTCACATGCGCTGCCGCGTCAATTGGGCGGAACTCACAACTGCCTACTGTGTTTCTCCATCTTGTGGTACCATTAAATGTGTGGTACCGGTATCCGCGCATGCGCACAACCACGTCTAACAGTACATTTAGGTTATAGATATCTTACTACATTGTCCTACTGAAGCCTGTTCAAGTTTGGATTTGTTTGCTTTTTACGTTGATTCGCACCTTTTCATTAGAACGACCCTTATAGTTTTAAGCAATTTAATCTCAAATATTACAATACGCGCAAAAAAATTACCATGTGATGTTTACTGGTTTGTTATTGTTATCTAAATTAATAATGCAAACTTACAGCAAGAAATGCTCTTCGAAGTTATGAAATTTTAATGCCACTATTGATTATATCGCTTTTGCACCACCGCGCACCAGTTATGCAAGCTACAGTCTGACCACCGATTCGATGGAAAGGCAAACAACCTTTTACAGGCGGAAATGGACGAACCTATAAGCTTGCAGGGATGTCAGCTTTTGCAGATGTATGTTAGCCTCTAAAGTAAGCAGAGTCACATTCAAATAAGTGGTATCACGCGCATTAAATTTTTGCTTTTCCCCTCCATGCAAATAGACTCTTCTTAACTGGACGTTTGCCAATTCCATAAAATCCGTGGGCAGACTGTACTTTTGTGCGCGTTTTGTGGCAAGAGAGGGCATTTAATTTAGATTTTAAAACAATGGCTTGTTCGTTTTCCCTAAATTTTGAGTTGCGTCACTTTTTTCACCGAGATGAGATATATTGTTTAAAATTCAATGTTTATATCTTACACAGTTAAAGCTGTCATGCCGTAATCGCACATACGAAGTTATGTCATAACTTGTGTTACTTTTTTAATCTGACTACTTGTTGATATTCCACAGAGTAAATCATCCAAAATCTCAAAGATAAACACTTGTTATCGTATCTTGCATTGCGAGAATTGTTTATTTGTGACAATACTCTGAGTGCGTTTGGAGCTATTGTATGCGTAATGTTTGTTTGTTGACGAAGAACGAAAACAATCGAGTTCAAACGGCAGGGATTCTCAACAGTTTCGTTTCGTTAAGGTAGATTTTTCATACTTAAAAAAATCTGTAGCACACTTACATGGAGACAAACATGAAAGAATTTCACTCGTTAAATTTATTGATATACAGTCTGACCGCGAAAATGTATGGAATGGGCAATCGGCCAAGTTAAGACGATTCCATTTGAATGAATCTAGCAGGAGAAGGGAAAATAGCGATGATTGATGCACGCGTTTAATTATGTCAAAAGAGTCTCATTTATTTATTGCATTCTCTAAGTTGAAAATTAGAGGAAAAAAACAGTTTCTATGGAAACAACAAAAAGAAAATAAACTGTTTTCATTTCGTCCGGAAATGTAAAACAAAAGTGGTACGCTCAAAATTCTGTTCTCAACAATCTATCAATTTTTGTAGTGAGAATATAGATCGAATGTAGTTTAGATTTGAAAAACTATTGCCGTGAACAAATTGACATTTGTACAAAACTTCGTCTAAATAATTAAGAGGCAAAAGTGCATATATGTAACGAACAAACTACCACCCCTGTAAACTAATAGATGCGTCCATTTCCGCTTATGAACCGGATGTTTGCCTTTCCATATTATCGTGGTCAGACTGTATCAATTACAGTCGGACCTCCATATATCGAAGTAGCAAATTGCCGAAAAAAAAATCGATATATAGAAACTTCGATCTATAGATACGATCTTATTTTATCCTAAAAATCTCCTAAAACATTAAAATTAAAGCTCATCCCTATCACAATTTTCGTGTATGAAACCTAGTTTCTAATTTATACGAGCATAGGATTAAATGAAAGTTAATAAAAAAAAAACACAAATTAAATTTTTGCGCCTTCATACATTTTCATTCTTCGGCAATTCAACTTGATCCGCAACAATAGGGGATTTTCGTTTTGACGATGTAATCGCGAGAAAAGTAAAAAAACTGCTTAACTTGAATGATTTTTACTGCAGCTAAAAAGACTAGGAATAATCAACAGACAAAAGGGCTAACTTGAATCTGATTTTACAATGTTAGTGGTTACAACTAAGATATTTGAAATAAACTTGAGGGAATTTAAGAACTCCAGAACGAAACAACGACCTATCTACACACCCCTCAACTCCAGATTCCTTAGTTTCGTAGCAACCTTTAGTGAACATAATTTTCTCCCCTAACCTTTATTTTTCATGAGACAATTTAAAGTGGAAAAAATGAGTGTCACAAAAAAAATTTCGATATGTAGAGATTTTTTCGATATAAACAATTTTTCTATGTAATGAACATAGAAATTTTTTGGGATTTCGATATATAGAAAATTTCGATATGTGGAAGTTCGATATATGGAGGTTCGACTGTATTTTCTCTTTCTTCCTTGTACGATGCACAGCAACTCCTCGTTACATCGCGCCTCCTTACTTTGCTCATTCGGATACATCACCTCTTTTTCGTTGTCCTCCTCAAAACATTATAATCACAATTTCAATCTATATTACATTTGTGAATGTATCTTGAAAGAAGAATACGAGAAGTTTCTTTACTGAAGATCTGCGATGCGACTCGTATGCAACGTGCAACGTTTCTAAGATTTTTTTTAAAATTGTAATTGCGACTTCGAAATATTTTCAGATATGGTGCTTATGCGAGTGAGGCCAATGCTCTGGTTTCACACCGAAAAATAAATGAAAAAAAAAAAAAAAAACTGTAGGGAAAAAAACAGAAGAATAGATCGTTTTTACTTCCTTTTACAAAAAAGGAAGTATTGTATTCGCGAAAAAAATTTCACTCAAAAATCGACCTTAATTTCCATTTTACTCACCCCCGAATGAATATTGAGTTTTTTTTTCGCCTCGACCACACGTGGATAAGTGCCTAAGAACGTATAGACACGCGAAATATCCATAATGACGATTCCCGAGTTAATTAGAACGAATTTTCTCCAGACGTCTGTATGTAAGTATGTATGTATGGATGTGCGTATGTATGTTGCATAACTCAAAAACAGTAAGTCCTAGAAAGTTGAAATTCGGTACGTAGAGTCCTAGTTAGGTCTAGTTGTGCACCTACAGTTTTGGTTGCATTCGGGTGTTTCTAAAGGGGTCTTTTGCCCCTTTTTGGGGGGAAATCATTGTTAATTTCGATGGATACCCAAGTGGTGTTATAATTTGGCGGACACTTGGCGATATATCGCCAGTCTTTTAGTCGCCAAGTTTTGTCGCCATTTTGGCGATAAATTTAGCGATTTTTTTTATTTTTAAAATCTGGTTTCAATTTGGCCACTGGTGGTGATATTTAGAGAGTAAACTATTGAATGACATTAAAAGTGCAGATAATAGGGAAATGGCATTAAATTGGAGTAAAAGGAAGTCATGTGATGCACACATCAGCTCGTTTATTATTTTTTTCACTTTTAGTATTGCTAAGTGTTATCGGTAAAAAAAATATTATCGGTTAATTTAATGCTCCGAATAAAAAAAATAAACGGATTTGAAAGCATAGAAGAGTAAAAAAAGGAGCTGGAGACTTTTATCAAAAAGTGACGAAAAGTTTTAAATCCTCTGCTTACAGGAAAAGTCTCAAAACAAATTTTGAATTTTATTCGTCAAAAAGTGAGAATTTTATTTGTTCACAGTCGAGAGAGATAGAAGCAACAAATCTTTCTTCTCAATGATTTTATTCACGCTAGTAAAACTGAGCTCGCGGCAGACGATAAATTTCCGATTTAAAATTGATTTTTTCTGACTTAAAAATGCTTATAACTTTTCTGTGGGTGATTTTAGGAACTGGGTGAATCATTTCCTTTGGTTTTAATGAATTTCATTTCATACAGGAATTTCATTTGGTCTTGATGAAAAAAAAAACTTTTTAAATTGGTATTTTGCCCGCACTTTCTAATGAAACTAAAATCAAAATGAGCGGATAATTATTTCGGGTAGAAAGAGTCATTTTCGGGTTCTAAAGTTAAAATTCGAACGGTTCGGTTCTTCTTTGGCGTTCAAAAAACCCCTACGTTTCTCAGGTGCCCAAGTACCTCCCTGCCAAATTTGGCCGAGATTCGACGTAAACTGTGGATTTGCACACACACACACACACACATATATATATATATATACATATATATATATATATATATATATAATATATATATATATATATATAAAGTTATGTACTACACACACATATATATTCTTTGTTTAATTTATATAGATAGATCAAAAAGTTGGAGCCTATTAACCCTTCAAAAGAATTTTGCATAAAAACGTTCTAATGGCTTCATTCAGGGTTGCCAACCTGTTCCGCAAAAATGGCGAAACTCCGCGGCTCCGCAAAGAATTTCTTTTGCTCCGTATTTCCTGGCCAAAAATTTTCAAGCTAAATTTTGCTATTTTTATCATAACAAACACGTGAGTATGAGAAATTAACAATGCTTATACTCAAAGATTGAAATTGTGTTTAAAACTGTTTTATTAATTTAAAAACAACTATTTTTATATTCGTGCTTAAAATGATTTATTAAAGCTAGAAAGCAATTTTAGATAAGTGGTTTTAGTTATTTTTATACGAAGTACCGAAGTGCTCCCCAAAATTTAAAATTACTCCTCAAAATCACCACAGATGCTCCTCAAATTGTTTTTCCAAGGTTGACAACCCTGCTTCATATGTACTTATGCTTACTGTAGTTTCAGTTCTATGTACAGGGTGATTATAATTAAAGTTCCGCTTTCAAAACGCTATAAAAATAAAACCACTGGTCAGAATGACGTCAAACTTCAATGGAATATTATCGAAGAAGTGGGGAACTTAATGACAGAAGAAAAATAAATAGTTGGAATTTTTAGCAATAGATGGCGCTGTGACCATCATATCTAATAGTGATCGACTACAAATGACAAATAAATCAAAAAATATTACTTAAGGTGTAAGCTATACGTTAAAACACCGTACTACTCAGCGTGCACGAGGGTATTGGTGTGATACTGTCAGTTAAGTAAGCCCATTCAACACGGATAGGTCATATCACATCGGATGGAAAAAATTGGTTTTTAATTGTCCTGAGGCCGAAAACCACTTAAAAAGCATCAGAAAAAATCAAATCGGTCTTTAATTTTCGTGAGATTGGCGCAAAAGATGTTAATATAATGTACCCCGTACCCCGTTTTCTGTAACAAGTTGAAATCGAGAAACGGCATGTTCCACGACTGATTGAAGTGTTTCCGGGGTCACATTTAGAATGTGTTGCTCAATGCATGCCTTCAGCTCAGCAAAGTTTGCAATCGGAGCACTGAACACAACAGCTTTCAGATAGCCCCATATCCAGAAGTCACACTGGTTAAGATCAGGTGATCGGACGGCCAGGTCTTTCATTGAGCCTGTCATAGTGAACTTCTTAGATGCGAAATGAGGAAAAAAAACGTGTATTTGATGTGTTTATAACAACTTCAATGAGTCGGGCGTGTGACAGGTGTTTTGATTTACATATTCTGACAATTGCAGCGCCATCTATTGCCAAAAATTCCAACTATTTATTTTTCTTTTGTCATACATTTTCCCCCTTCTTCGATAATATTCCGTTGAAATTTGAGGTCATTCTGACCAGCGGTTTTATTTTTACAGCGTTTTGAAAGTGGAACTTTAATTATAATCACCCTGTATATAGTGCTCAATCCATTAGTACTGAGTTTGACATTTATTCCCCGAAATTTTAAACTTTTGCTTTTTTTTTTGATACTAGTGGGCTCTGCCCCTTGCTCGCTAACGCTCACCAATTGCATGTGTTGCGGCAACACGTGCAAATCATTATTTTTTAATACAGGAAATCATTTTGGAACGTTCATACTTCATTTGTCACACATACTTGTTCGTCAAATTCAAAATGTATCAAAACAATAAAAAAGCCCAAGCTCAAAATTCCGGGAATGAAGTGCAATATCTGTACCTCAGGAGACTAACGTAAGTCCAGCAATGGCAATTTTCAGGTTATTACTGCTTTCCAAGCAGAATCTTCTTCTGCATCAAGTCATCACAACGTAATTCTATGAAAAGAATACCTTTATAATTATTTACCTGCATTAAAAGAGCGCGAGCCCCATCCTTTGTATGCACCAGACGAAAGTTTTTTTCGCTCTTTTTATGCGTAGCAGTAATGTGATTTACGAGGTGCAGATTTTTGATAAAAGTGTCACAACTGTTGAAATGGTTTAAGCAGTAGATAAAGTAAAAATCATGAGAAAAATTCCAACTTTAATTTGCTAAATTTTGTGGAGTACACGCAAGCCCGACATTTTAAATTTTCCGGAGGGTTGTGGTTGGAGGGGGCAAAGGTTACATACTCAATAAATATCACAGCGAAAAACCAAAAAAGACAAACATTTGATTGATTTCTCTAAGCCAGGGGGAACATTCCCCCCCCCCTCCTTACTCCCCAAAATGACGGGCCTGGGCTTGAGTGGACGTTAAATACCACACCTCGGCGAGGAAAGTGACCCAACTCAAAATTTTGGAAAATCGTACCAGCTATGGATTTAAAATCTATAAATTTAATGCTCTTTCTTGCCACAAAATTAGCACAAAGTTAACTTACATACCTGGTATGTGGTGGTGTAAAAGTGATATAATGTATAATGTCACATTATTAAAATTTCATATTTTAGAAGAAAACTTTTAGAACTTTAAGTATACATTAATAATTTAGACAATAAAAAACTAACCAGAAAAAAATCACATTATAATTTGTTTACACGACCAAATTACTTCAAAGTACTTTTAGGTAAAACCTTGATTTTCTCCAATGCTGCTTTTTTCAGTTGTGCAACTTTTTCTTGCCGGGGAGCGATACGTTGTTGAGGTTATGCGTATACTACCCACATCCCAACTTAAGTTTTAAAAAATCATCTCACCAGTTAGGGGTTAACAGGCAGGATAAAATAATTTGCTTACCAAGAACCGGATGCACATGATGTAAAAAAAATCGTTTAAACCATATTAAGTCAGAAATGATGGATACGTCTTTAAATTGTGGCAATAGTTTGCAAGCATTAATGAGATGGCGGTCACTGTGCCACTTGTACGTAATAAACGCAACTACGCAGACCACTGCGCAGAAACAAACAAAGATGGATTCCAGCAACATGTTCACACATTAGCGTACATTTTACAATAGTAAAAAAGAGAATTGATTATAATTTATACGTTTTCTTAATCTGAGCGTTTACTGACACTTCAGTATCGAACAGATCTGAAATCTAAAAGATAAAATATCGTTATCATATCTAATGTGTTGTGAAATAGTTATGTTTTTTCTGTGTAAATATCTCAAAAAATTAAAATTATATCCGACTAATCGTCAGATGATATTGTTTCAACCCAGATGAGGTCTTTTCTAAATAAAACGTAAAATCCCTCTCGTAAAGTCATCATTTTAAAACGGAAGATTAGTTGATCTTGAACAAATTGATCAATAATTACCATACATAATAAGGAGAATTGTTTTAATAATTCATAGGTGAGAAATGCCCTGTTTATTTAATTACCTTTATGTATC
The DNA here is from genome assembly GCF_026930045.1 of Uloborus diversus. Lineage (NCBI taxonomy): Eukaryota > Metazoa > Arthropoda > Arachnida > Araneae > Uloboridae > Uloborus > Uloborus diversus. The sequence goes on from NC_072739.1 coordinate 43,231,142, forward strand.
ATAAATATGGATAAATAGGGAACAAAGTTCAGAGACCTGATGTGGCAAGGGCGTAGATGACGAAAAGGTCCAGGCGGCCCTCGCCACTCCCAAAATCTGGAGAGAAAAAAACTAAATGAAGGTAATTATTGAGCAATCACGAATTGCGTACTATCCTCACTTGACCGTAGTTGGCGTTGGTCTGATTTTTTAAATTTCCATCACTGTTAAAACTACAGGTTGTATATGGTACATTTTTAGGGTGAAACGGTGTAGCACCAGAAGCACTTCTTTCAGGGTGCCATTTTCCCGCAAATGGCACCTTTAAGGGTATCAGAGGGAGCCAAATAGAACTCTAAGAGGTGCCATACAGGAACCTATCATACGGGCCAAATGGCACTTTTAAGGGAGATATTGAGGTGCTATAGGTGGAAGTGCCGCTGGTGCTACAACGTTTCACCCTGATAGGTTCCATATGCAATCTGCAGTTTTAACAGTGATGACTACCAGAATAAGTCTAACTCTTTCTTTTTAATACTTATTTAGAGAGATTAATTTTCGTCGTTATGGTTACAATTCGTCTGCGTTTATTCAAGGATTCACTTAAGCACATTTTAAAATTAAAAACTTTTTTTTTCAGGAAAAACACCCTTATAGATGAATTCAAACAGCAAAACTTTACTTAAGTACAAAATTTTCAGATTACTAATTCCCACCATTGAAGATTGAAAAGAAATAAAAATTATCATCACGATATACGCTGTAAATTTAATCTTAAGTATACGAGTACAAAATGGCCATAACAACCATGTCATCTTTATTCTCGCATCCTACACTGTTAAAACTACAGGTTGCATTCGGCACCTTTCAGGGGTGAAACGCTTGTTCACCAGCGGCACCCAATACGGAGCCGAAATTTCACCTCTAACTAGGGTGAAAAACAGGCACCTTTCAAAAAGTAGGCAGCCGGGGTGAAAAGAATGAACCTTCGGAGAGAAAAATGGCACCCTTACTGTAGATCCTCCCTCCCCCCTCCCCCGTATTGTGTGCGTTTTTGAATACAGTTGTGTATTTTTCTTTTTTTAATAGTTTTGTTTTGATTCATGATAGTCTACGTTTTGCACACTTTTCACATTGCATGAATTCAGTACTGGAAATGATTAAAACTTGTAATTACAGCATTTGACCATATTTCAGAGTTTTCAACATAGTTAAGAAGTGCTCATTGCTTTAATTCATCTGATCGTTCTCTACATCAGTGTTTCTCAACCTCTTTTGACCTACGGGTCGGTAAAAACAAATGAAAAACATTGCGAACCTGTGAAATTTTTATCCTTTTCTTAAAAATAAATAAAATAAATAATAATAATTATAATAACTCTCGGGGCGGTAAAAAACTTGTGAAAAAATTCTGCGTACTGATGAGTTTTTTTTTTTTTTTTTTTTTGTTTTACAAAGTAATATTAAAGATGAATAAAACAATAAATATCTACAGACTTTATTTGGTATCAAAGAGTTGTCACAAATATATTTAAAGTTAAAGACGAGTAATTATTTGAATGATCATAGTTAAGTTAATGATCATTTGTGAGAAATAACCGCACCGAAAGTAAAGTGTAGATGTACTTATGAATTATTTACATGAACAGCCAAAAATATTCTGGGATATTAAAGTTACGATAAAACAAAATCGTTTCTCAAACGTTCAACATTTCAATCAAAATAACAATAAAATAAAATGCGCATAAAATTTTTCGACAGTTAAAAATTTAAAGAAACTCCTAACACTATCGAATAACCGCTAACAGGAAATGATTCAAACACTTGAACGAAAAAGCAAAAGAAAAAGATAGACGGAGAGAGATTTCTTTTTTATTTTTTGCGCTCGCTACACGAAACACAAGAATCATTTTTATTTCGGTTCTCACTTGTTGGTTATTGAAAATATCATTGCGGTTACTATTTCGGTGATTAAATGTTGCTTATCGAGTACTCAAGAAAATAATGATAGATACATTTAGTAGCGTTTTGTGTGAATGATGGAATTTTCACGATAGTAACGGTAACCTGTAAATAAACAACTAACGGTACTACGGTATCGTAACGGACTAACGGTAGCTGAAAAGCATTAAACGTACTTTTAACTATGTTTGAAAGCCCTAAAAGCTACAAAGTGATCAAAAGCTGTACTTACTTGTTATTTTAAAGAATTATCCTACAAAAGTTGAGATTTAATCCAATAGTGTACTTCATTCAATGTGAAAGACGTAGAAGCCACGCGTAGTGCAACCTATCATTCGTCCGCCATATTGAAGTGGTTGAATGGTGAATGTATGCCGGAAGCGCATGCGCCAGCAAGTCATTTAGCGATTGCTCGCTGTTTTGGCACCCCTGTCTACGACTGTCTGCTACTTTCGCACCTCTGCTTTACTTCCTGGCCAGTACGGCACCCTTGGTCACCATGCTTTCACCTTAGGGGGAATATATTCACTCGTCTGGAACCTCTGGTTATAACAGTGTAATTACCAATTTTTTTTTTTTTCAACAGATATGCATCGCATTACAAAATCTAGAGAACTACCAGTTGCGAATACGGGTGCTAATTTCTTCTTCATTTCTATTCCATTCCATTTACAGAAACAAGAAACTGGACGAGTAGGGTCCTATTGAATTCGTGATTGCGAAAAACATAGTTTGAATCATGACCCACTAACTTTCGCTTACGCTTATATGACGTCACAATCGCTGAAACTTATAACAACAAAGTGGGCACTACAGGGATCCCCTGTTTTCCATTACGTTGCAATTGATTGGTGGATGTAGGGTTCCGTTCTGCGTCTCTTGTGGTCAAAATGGGCAACGTTCAATCAAAAATAAACTTTGAAACGTTGACACTGATTGGTATTTGCATAGCAGATCATAGTGGCATCGGTTAAACACAGATAATAAATTGTCAAGACCCGAAAGCGTCAGCGTTATCTAGTGGGGCCATGTTTGAATTCAAGATGTCAAAATTCTATCGAATGCCCGGTTGAGTGCTGAATATTTTATAATTTGGTTTAAGTTTGCACACAAATAATTTCCCTGCTTTTAGATTCAAAAAACAATAACGATGATAATAATTATAATACATTAGTTGTTACCAGGCAGTGTTGCAAGCAGAGGGTTGAGGGGCTCCGTGCCATTTACTCAAGAGAAGAAACGAAAGTGTCTTGGGAAAACAAAGTTATTTTAATAAGAAAAAGCAAATGATGTGGGGAGGGAAAATCTTAATTCTTTCAAAAAGAGATCATTAAATTTAAAATTTTTACTAGATGCGGATTACTGGACAGCAAATTACTTTCCCTTTCCTTCCTTTCATTCCCACTTTTTCTCTCGTCCGTTTGAATTTAAGTCTTCAGAATGGCCCGTCAACTCTCCTCCCACACAGGAAACAAAAAAAGGTTTTACTATTCCATTGAAATAATAATGGTAACTGATGTCTTAAAAACTCCTAAATTAAGGCGTTTAGGACATCAATTGATAAGCTATTCCGGAGGAGGGTTTCCGAACCACCCTTTCCCAAACGTTACTACCAAAAAAATCTGAAATTGCACCTTTAAGATTTCTATTTTGAAAGATTTCGGAAGGAGATCTCTAACCACCCTTGCCACTCAATGTCTTCAAAGATAACCTGAAATTGTGTTTTTTAATTTCGGACACCAAGGGAGGATCCTTCCCGAACTCTTCTTTCCTAAAGATTACGTACTAATGACTTCAGTTTAAAAAAAAATCAGGGGGGAACCCTTCCTCTACCATTGCAAACATGTCCTGAGTTGTGCTTCAGTGTAGAAATATATCGGGAGGGATCCTTCGAGTCTTCCAAACTACCTTAACGAAACCAAAGAACCTAAAATTGCTTATTCAGAAATTTAGTTTTAGTAAACTTCCTAGAAGTGCCCCTATTCCACAAAGTCATCAAAGTTAGCCTGAAATTTACTTCAATTTTGAAAAAAGTTCCTGAAGGAAACCTATTCTTTATATACCTATCAAATATGAGAATATTTTATTTCAATTTCGAAAATTTATTCGAGACTGTCCTCCACCCCCTCCCCTCCATACACACATCTCCTCTTTTGCTTATTAGGATAAAGTAGCCATATATCGCCCCCTAAATTTCTCTGGTCAGACATTAGGTGTCGCCACGGGTGATAATTTTTCGGGGGGGGGGGGGATAATTAACTGGGTTATTGCTCCAAAAAGTGGTTCTTTACAGCAGAAGACGCATTAAGATTTCTTCTGCGTTTTCAAGTTTTAAAAACTCCCCGCTCCCGTTCTGTCACATGCAAAAGACAGTAGTAACTTGTTAGAGGCAGTTTCAAATCATAACCTCACACGGGTGATTTATCCTTAGTCTTTGATATGCTGTTTTTATTGTGTAGTACACACCTAGGGTTGCTTGCTCAATCAGAAGTCCCGTAGACCAGCACCGTCCACGGAAGAATTTGACATTTTTTGGTAATTTTTACCTGCACGAGTTAAAAAAAAATCCATCTTAATATATAAAAATCTTCTGTGCGGACGTTTGTCACCATAAGGCTTTTAAACGGCAGGACCGATTTTGATCAAATTTTTTATGAGTACAGTCGACTCCCGCTACAACGCGATCCGACTTACGCGAAATAGCTATAAGACGAATTTTTCGCCCACAACATGAATTTTTTTAGAAGGAAATATCAGCTTCGTTATTGGCTACTAAATATTGATTTCGTGAATGTTATTACGTCCATTTGAGCATCACTGACAGCCCAAAGTCCCATGCCAAACTATTCTAGTGCATCAAATAACCATAATGGCACCTTAGCGTCACCTTCATCTAAAGTTTGAAAATGTGAAGAAAAAGAAAGTTTCTGATAAAAAAAAATTTAAAAAGTCTAAGATTCTTGATATGCTTGAACGATTACAAAACGTCGAAGGTAGCGCGACAATAAGTATGAGTGAATCTTCCATATGTACAATTAAAAATCAAAATAAAAAGATGTCCGTAAAAGTTTATTTTCAATATTGAAGATTGCAGAGCAGTCTAGCAAAGTAAAAATTATGAAAATGGAAGCTACACGCGCTCTTGCATTGTGGATTAATAAAAAGATCAGGTAGAGGAGATGTAGCCACAAATTGAAACGTTTTAAATAAAAGGTGAAACGTATTTAAAAATGTATTAGATAAGAATAACGATGTGATCTTGGAGCATAAATCATCACAAGGATCCTCATTTTTTAACTCGTAAATATTGCTACTGCATCTACTGTACAGTACTATTTTGTACATCATTTTAATTATACTGCATGCAGTGCGTATCGTGTTGTTTTATTTTATATCTTTTATTCCCATTGGTCATTCATTTTGAGCATCTTAAGTATTTCATGTTGAATAACAGTTTTTTATTTTTTAAATACAGTAAAAGTTCAGTTCTTTATGAAAGAAACTGTAATGGTTAAGGAATTCTTTAGAGCAGTTTGAGGGGTGTTTATAAGTGCCTAAAAGTATTTGGTATGCTTTAAAAAATTTCTATGCATATATTTTTCCACAAAGCGAAATTTCAACTTACGCGAGGAGTCTTGGAACGCATCCCTCGCGTAAGTCGGGACTTGACTGTAATTAAGTTGTGGCAAGCATGGTTTGGAAGAGCGATGGATCGAATCGGAAACGTTTTTGTTAATTAATTAATTAATTTAAGCATTGGATAGTTTTATCTCCCAAATGATTAATATTTATTTTAACCTATTGTTGAGCTAGAACTGAAATAATATTTAACCCGTTGCCAAAGGACAATAAGAAAGTCAGCTCTGCTTTTTGTAATGAAATTTCCTACTGTGATATGTCAATTGAGAATAGATAAAACAAAACGTAGAGAGAGAGAGAAAAAGTGATAACCTTTTCATTTCTTGAAAGCCACGATTTTAGGTCCTGAGATATATTTTAAAGTAAAGTACTGGAAGGTTCACGCAAAATGTTTGTTCTGTCGTCGTGGTTGAACCATGTGACCCGGATCGGTGCTTTTCGTTTTCCGAACCAAATGATCAGAAAGTACCGTACCTAGCAACATTTGTTTCTCAGCTCAAATACATCTGAGTTTTGGCATCATTGTGAAGAATACTTTAAGTATTACTAAACTAATAGGTACATTATTAAAGGAAAAGATAATGGAATTTAAAGACGAAACAAATTTTATTTTCGTCCAGATAAATTACAACAGGTAGTTCTGTACACAAAAGACCAGTGCAGTGGAAGTTCTTTATCTTTGGTGGAAAGAACAAATTAGGCAATGAATGAAGTTTTAAAAGTTTACGGGGGTTCAAAAGATCGGACCGCTAATCGGTCGGAGTTAGCTTCGCTCACTAATCGGCTTAATTACAGTTACGTGCTGGCTTGGTGACTTTACTTTGGCTATAAGCAACAGAGTTGCGTGATCATTTGTTTACATTTTAAAGCTACTGTTAATGCAATTTATTGTATTTTTTGTTTGTTTGGCGAGATATTTCAAATCGCAAAGAACTGTTTTTCGTTTTTAAAGAGTGTTTAGTCATTTTAGGTGAAGAATGTGCTTATTTTACATCGGGAAGAGGGTTTTGCTTATTCAGAGAAATGTTCTTACCTTTATCATTTTTTTAAACGATATCCTTTCGATTGTTTTGTTCTTTTTCATATGGCGGACGTTGCAGCGGGATTTCCCGTTTGTTCTAGACGGGTAGTTAATTTTTTACACTTAACATTTGAGGATGCTTTTTATTCTTTGAGTATGGCTGAAGGAACAAAGCATCAAGTACGGGAGAAAAAATAATTTATAAAACAACTGCTCAGTGGGCATTAGAAAAATCAAGTTGTTATAAGTACTATCCGCATTCTGACACCAAACAGCTTAAAACATTTTCGTTTTACTTATTTTTTTCAGCAAAACGGTTCAAACACTTGACGTCTGTCGGATCCTCTAGTATAAATATAAAAATTTAAAAAAACCCAACTTAGTCGCAACTGTAGAATCAAGAGGAAAAATTGAAAATCCTTTTAAAAGCCTCATGCTATTAAAAATCAATTACAAGTATTTTATTTGTCAACAAACGGCAACTGGCAACAGATAAAATTTTTAAGTCATTGCTTTTAATTTCGTTGTCGGCCAACAATAAATTTAGTTATCAATCGCGTGAATAAAGGCTTAGCCGTTATTAAAAGCTGCTTCAAAAAAGCGTTATAATTCGAATTCTATGAAACATGGAAGTTCCATACACATTCTATCAGACGCGGGAAAAAATACTCTTTAGTTTGGTATTAAATTTTGAAATTTTTGACTATGTTTTCACTGCAAAAATCGCGAAAAACCTTTTAGAAGTTTCTAATTAATATCTTCGTTAATTATTGTCCTCCAAAAATGCAACCTAGCTAAGAACACTCTCGATCAACTCTTCTTTCGAACATTTTTTTTTTTCAAAATCGGTTCATCCGTTTAGGCGCTAGAGTGCCACACACAGATGCACAGAGACGTCAAACTTATAACCTTCTTTTGTGTGTCGGGGGTTAATAAAAAAGTTTTGAAAAAAAAAAATAGAACCGACTTCAAAATTGCTCTAAAAAGTGAAAAATAATTTTATTCTTTAAACACCATCGATAATGCTTTTAAACATAATTTTTGAAGTTGGCGCAAAAACAAAACGTAAAATCCAGTGTAACCATACTTTGTTCATATTTTTTTCAGAAAAGCATCCAAAGTTACGAACGAAATATTTATATCGTTATTCAAATATGCTGTCATCAATGCATAATGTATGTGATAGTGAATAAACTGGGCCTGGTTAAATTTATAGTTGTATTTGAGTTATGGCTGTGAATGATTTTATCCTTCGTTTTTGCGCCAACTTCAAAAATTATGTTTAAAAGCATTATCGATGGTGTTTAAAGAATAAAATTATTTTTCAATTTTTAGAGCAATTTTGAAGTCGGTTCTATTTTTTTTTTCAAAACTTTTTTATTTCATTCTTTTTAGTGTAAATATAAGTATTTCAGAAATAGTAAGAAGTTACCATCACGAAACTTCACATTTTATTCTTAAAAATGCTCCATACTAAAAAAAAAAAAAAACTATTGACACGCATTAAACTTTAAGCGATTGGCACTAAAAACTTATCTTTGTTCCTCTCTGGAAATCATGTGTAGTTAATTTAATTATAACCATTTAAGTATTGCGTTTTTCTTAACTAATTTGCATTTCACAGCATCTAAGTTGCTCATGATGCAATCCTGTATTTTCTTACTTAGCCCCGATCATCTGTTATCGGCATAGATGATTATGATAAAAATACTACAGAGTAGTTGAGGCAAACCTAATGGTAGCATTGTGAAGGCTAAGCAGATCCTAATCACTGTATCACTTCGCTTCCAGGTTAGGTTTACCCCTACTATGGAGCAAAAGCACTGAAGAAAGGAAGATTTTGATAATTCCCATAGGGTTACTATAAATCAGCAGGGTTACTAAAATAAAATTATTTACGCCAAAAATGAGACGACAGCGCCAGATTTCCCATTATCGAAATATCCCTTGAAGAAATTTGATGCTTGCTTCAGAGAAGCCTTCATTCAAAATTATCATTACAATTACTATCTATATATATAATTCTCTTACGTGCCGGCAAATGAAGGGGTGAATTTCTAAACCTCTGTTGGCAACACTTCGCCGATAAATCATGTAAACAAACTTCTACGTTGTTTTGAAATCTTGAATCACAGAATACTCAACGAACTTTTTTTTTTTTTTGAGATGAGTTTGAGTCGGGCTGTGGCCCATTTCAACCTTAATCAGCAAAGAAAAGCTCAAAGAAGGCAGGAAACCGTTCTTGAATCCAATTTAAGACGAGCCATTTCCAGAGTTGTATTCTCTGATTCGCTGCCGATAATTTTTAGCGGCTGGGGAATTTTCAGTCAGCAGTTCCTTCAACAGATCAGGTGCGTCACACAATGCCGGTAACCGCACCTTTCCGTCATGGCAACATTTAGTATATTTATTTGCAGTATTACGCTCTTTCTGCCAATAAAGAGCACCACAAAATTCGCATTCTTCACACATTGCTCCACAATCATGTTCATCGGCAATGTTGTTTTGAACGCGTAGGCGCTTTGAGCGTCGTCTATTCTCTGCTTCAGTACGACAGTTCAGTTCAAAATGAATAACCGAGAAAGAATTTACTTTATTCCTTTTATTCTCAGCTGAAAGGTTTCGCCAAATTTGTTTAGGGTTATAGTAGTTTTAGTATTGTGCAAGCAAAGTAGCCTTGGCGAGTTTTCGCGTTTTTAATTAAACCATTTTTTGTTCGTGACGTGGCAAGGATTCAGAATAACAACAAGAAGGACAAACGTTTGAGAAAATATGTTTGGTGCTCTCTGAGCCTGTTTTTAGTCATGGCCAGCTCTATGTGGCATTATCAAGAACAAGATCTTTTGAAGCAGTGTCAGTTGTGGCTCCCAAACGGGACATTTTTAATTGTGTATATGAGGAAGTTTTCTCAGATTAGAATATATAAGAGTGTAAATATGTAAATATATAAGAGTGTAAATAATGTAAATACATCCCTCGGGGGAGCCTGTAACCCCTAGAGGGCGCGTCCCCAGGTGGCGGATAGGGGAATGCCTTCATTGGTTTTCCAATGGGTGGTAGAAGGGAAATAAAATACCTTCCGCGGACCAACAGGTAGAAGTGCAATCTCTCCAAAGCAATGACAGACACTTTTGTATCTATAATGGTAAAGTTGTGCACATTGCCAAGGCAGTCATCTTACATACAGCAAAGTTAAACTGTCGAAAATCTGGCTAAAGCAGACAAATTAACATTATGAACGTAATTTTCATATTGGTTAAATGGATGGTGACCTAAATGCAATTACCAACTTTAATTTTTACGGAAAATTTTAGCTAGGCTAATGTATTGGCATACAGCGAGCGAGCGAAGCGAGCATGGATCGCGAAGCGATCCACAGGGAACTGCGCAAGCAGTTCCGGGGGTTGGCGAGCGATAGCGAGCAGGGGGCGATAGCCCCCTAGTTAATGTTACTGTTGTATGGCACCAAACTTTCATAACAATGGGTTTCATATTTAATCTGATAGGGAAATTGCATGAAATTTATTGTTTTTTGCCCATAACTTTTTTTCTAAAGGACAAATATGGTCAAACAAAGCAATGGGACCTAAGTTGAGCCATCCCCTATCCATTAAAAAAATGATCATCAAAATCGGTTCACTAGGTGAGACGCAGTGAGTGGACAAACAAAAAAAAAAAAAAAACATACATATATATATATTATATATATACTAGCATTCCCGTACCCGGCATTGCTCGGGTAATGGAATTAGCAGGGGTTAACAGTGCTTGGTGCACCTAGTTTCCAAAATCCCCTATAATAATTACTTATTACCTATTACTTTTTCTAATTTGGGGAGGATCCCGGGGCCCCTGGACTCCTTACATATATGCCTTTGTCCTTAACCGATCTTTAACTGTTATTAACGATCCTTTTAAAGTATTGATTATCTTTGCAAACACAGGCCATCCACATTTTATTGATATACCTATGTTTAAGCAAGAAGTTCTTTGTATACAACATTTTTAGTTTTTTTTTCTGGTGCTAAAATTATTAAGCTGCTTGATGAACTGACTTTGGAGCAAGCTACATAACATTGGCCGTGTGAAAAAAAGTCTTCTCTTAAATCGGTTCCTGCTACTTTTAATGTCTGTCCTTGTGAGTTATTAATGGTTATTGCAAAGCAAACTTTAACAGGAAACTGCACTCTTCTAAATTCAAAAGGATAGTCCGTCTGTGATGATGTTCTTAAAAACATCGTTTCTAGTTTTGAAAAAATGAAAGCAATAGACAGAAACATTATGATTTGACTTGAGAAAAGCCTCGAAGAACCACGTGAGAAACAAAAACAATATCAAATTTATAGTTCGCTATCGACCAAAAGTTGAGATGAAGTACTGAATAATGATTTGAATGGAGGAAAGCCTTCGAAAATAAGGGATTTGAATTCAATGACAGGTTTTAAATTCGCAGAAATTAAGAGGTTTTAATTAATTGCTCCAGAACTAATTGAGATTTCGGAAAATCCTTTCTTAGTGGTTACTTTTGTAATCATGCGGACATGCCTGCCAAATTTCACGTCTGAAGCTTCAGCGGTTTCGGCTGTGCGTTGATGTATATATGTATATATGTTATGTCAGGACATTAATTTTTATATATTAAGATGTGGGTGTGTATATATGTATATTCCCTATACAAATCATTGGCGGATCCAGACGATCCTGTTGGGGGGACGAAAGAGTAATATATTATGAAGGAGTGACTAATGAAAATAAAAATTTAAAAAAATTTAAGAACTGTTTTTCTACTAATATTTTGGATTCGTTATCCAAATTAAACCCTTCAACTTTTGATTCGTTTGAGGACTCATGAAGTATTTTCAGTAGCCATGTATGTCCTCAATTGTACTTTTTTAGCCTACTTTCCCAGTAAAAGTCAGAAAAAGAAGAAAAAAGCATGAAAGAAGGCTTAATGCATCGTAAAAATATCACGAAAAAAAAAAAAAAAAAAAAAAGTCAAAAATAAATAAAATAATTAAATAAATATCGAAAAATTAAAAATTGGAAAGTAGGGTATTGAGATGGGAAAAATGTCTGTCGGTCTGTCTGTCTCCCTCCCCCCCCCCCCACAATAACTTTTGAATGAATAGTCCGATTCGAACAAATTTTTTTTTTGTTCGAAAGATCTCGACGAGGACACCTCATTCCCATGTTTGACTTTTTGATTTGAACTATTTTTTTTGATTTTTAAACAGTTCAAAAAAACTTAACACTAGCGCCTACGGGGAAATTCAAGGCAATTCCGAACTGTGAGGTGAATTTGCTTCAAGCAAACTTTGTAGGAAAAAGCTTTTGATGAAAAACTTGTATATAAAATATCTTGTTGATTTAAACAATTTTCCGTTCAATTTTGAACAGTTCAAATCCCTTAACATTAGCGCCTACGGGGAACGGAAAGTCAATGTAGATTCCGTACTTGAAGGCGGGTTTATCTGAAGCAAATTTTGTTGGAAATAGCTCTTGACGCCAAACTCCAGACTCCGACAATTTAGGGGCACCTGACTCCGACTCCGACTCCTGTTCCCGACAATTAATCGGACTCCGACTCCCCGACTTTGACTCTGACTTCGTAGCTTTGGCAAAAATTTATACACGGAGGACAAATGACTGACTCCTATTCTTGGATATTCGACTTCGACTCCTTTATCCCAAAATGAGATTTACTCCGACTCCGCATCTATGGTTTTAACTGTGAAATATTTATTGTTAATATGACTTGTTTTTGTTTTCACGCTAAAGTTTTAATTTAGGTATTCAGTTTTCGGCGGATAAACTCGAAGTCATTTATGTTTCTACATAAAGATATGCACAGACGTTTTTTTTTTTTTTTTGAGTGAAATTTATTTTTTTAAGTTTACATTTTATTGTTTTTATTTATTTTGGTTAATGCATTAATTCATTTAAAAATTATTTTTGGCACCAGGGGAAAAAGAAACGATTTTTTTTTCTTTTTGATATGATGTATTTGTTTTAATGAGCTTATTAATTTTAATTATTATTTTTTCGTTTTGAAAGCTGTTAAAGAATTTTTTAATGGAAAAAAGTTTATTAGCTGCTTTGTTAAAAAGGTGCTGCTATTTTATTTGTTCGTTTATTTATTTATTTATTTATTTTTTTTACAAATCTAATTTTTTAGATGAGTGAGGAATATCTTATTCCTAGAAATCAGTTTAAAATATTAAAAAAATATGTTTGAAACAATTTGCGATTTTAGCTATTTTTGAGAATATTGATCAGGTACTGGAAAGTAGTATGGGTATACAGGAAAGCAGGCTCGTTTAGTTCTAGACGGAACTTCTTGTTCCTTATAAAAGAAAAGTTGCAGCATCAAGATGGCATCTCTTTTTGCCAGTTTTCGTACCGAACATAATGAAACACAAAAAGTGCATTTGTAAATCAAATTTGAAGACAGTTGTGGATTTGTTCGTTGATTGAGCTGTTTAATATTCGCGCATAAGTAAGAGTGTTTGCGGGCTCTATTCCAAAAATTTTTGTTAGGAACGCATTTTTAGACTCTTTGGTGGTTAGTAGGAGAATGGGAGGCTTGGACGTCCCTTTCCGGAAAAGTTTTGAAATTTAATGGTATACTTTCGAAAACACGATTGTTTTTACTGTCTTTGATGGCTTGAAAGGAGAGGATGAGATCCAGGAATTTTTCTCAGTCATATTTTGATATTAGATTTTCAAAAATGCAATATTTGATATCTATGGTGATGCTGAAAACCAGGGGGTTCGGAGGCTCTCCCCCGGAAAACATTTCGGAATTGAAGTCCTAAAAACGCAATTGTAGGCCACCTTTGTTGACGTAGCAGAAGATATGGGGTTCAGAATTTTCCCCCAGAAATGTTTCGATGTAGAAGTTCCAAAAACGCAGTTTTAGATGATCTTTGAATGATGTTGAAATATTAGGAAAGAAGATACAGAGGCTGAAATGTTTCGAAATTGAAGTCCTGAAAACGCAGTTTTAAGCCATCTTTTATGACGTAGGGGGAAGCAACGGAGATCAGAATTCTCAACATTGGAAATTGTTTGAAATTGGAGCCTTGAAATGCGATGTTTGGCCATCTTTGGCAGTATTAAGGGAAGGGATGGGTTCAGGATCTATTCCTAACTGGCTCTTAACTGGATTTTTTTTTCAGAATTGAAGTTCTAAAAACGAAACTGAAGGCCCTCTTTAACGACATTTTCGGGAAAAAATGTCGACTCCGACTATTTTTTCGAAATTAAAGCTCCAAAAATTCTAAATTTCTGACGATCTTCGATGACATTGGAGAGAGGGGTTCATAAACTCTCCCCTGGAAAAATTTTGGATTTAAAGTCGTAAAAATACAGTTGTAGACTTTTTTGTGATGTGGGGGCGGAGAGTTTAGTAGCCTTCTCCCGGAAATTTTTCGAATTTACAAACCTTTTGGTGGAGGGCGATCGCCCCAATCACCCTCCACCCTGTGGATCTGCCACTGATACAAATCCACAATTTTCGTCGGATATCTACCAAATTTGGCAGGGAGGTACTTGTTCACCGGAGAAGGAACGTAGGGGTTTTTTTCGAACGTCAAAAAAGAACTGAACGGTTCGAATTTTAATATTAGGACCCGAAAACGGCTCATTCTACCCGAAGTAATTATCCAATTTCTTTCATTCATATCGAATTCGAAAGCCCGCGAAAAAAATTCCTTAGGGTTCATCCACATCCTTTAAAATTTCAAAACAAAAACGCTGTAAAATCACCGGCAAAAAAATTTAAACCAGTTTTAAGCCTAATGGAACTCTTTTCATATCGGAAAATTATCGTTTGCTCGATCTCATTTTAAATTAGTGTGAATAAAACCGTTCAGAAGGTTGCCACTTATTTTTCTCTACAATGACGAAATAAAATTTTGTTAGGTTTCGAGGTAAAAATTTCCCATTTTGGTTAAAATGTGGCTATTTATCTTCTTTCTTCTTCTTCTTCTTTTTTTTACTTTCTTCTATATCTAATATATAGAAGAAAGTATTGGATTCGTGCAAATTTTCGAATTTCGAATTTTGACGGATTCGAACGTTTTGAGGTGTGCTGAGTCCATTTCGACTATTTTTGGAAAATGTCTGTCTGTCTGTGTGTATGTATGTGTGTGTGTGTCACGTCTGTGTGTGACCAGTTTTTTGTGGTCGCTCTACAGCAAAAACTACCGCATGAAATCGAACGAAATTTGGTACACATATGTGCCCCCATGTGAACTTGTGCCCATTGGTTTTTGGCGCGAATTCCTCCAAGGGGGGTGGAGCGATGGGACGTTTTTTGAGTTACGCGTGCTTGCTATTCCTCAGGAAGTAACTGGCGGAATAAAACAAAATTTGGTCCATACGTTGCCATTAACAGGAACAGGTGCTGATTCAATTTTGGTGTCAATAACTCAAACGGGGGTTGAGCTATAGAACGTTTTTTGTCATCAATTGTGACTGCTGTATCTCAAGAAATAACGAACGGAATCAAACAAAAAATTTTTGACAAGTAGCCCTTAGTGAGTATAAGAGCTGATTTTATTTTGGTGTCAACAGCTAAAAAGGGGGTAGCGCAATCGCCCGTTCTTTTTTTCCATTGTGAGTGCCCTATCTCAAGAAGTAATGCTACGTTCTGGTTGAAATTTGGAATATATGTGAATCCATACGTAAACAGGCTTTGGTTCAATTTTGACTCCAATCGCTCCAAGAGGTGTTGATTTTTTTTTTTTTTTTTTTTTTTTTTGCGAATAAAAATAGCTTTATTAATTCAACAATAAGAAAGATAAATCGTAATAGATTGTCGTCTGCGTATTTCTCGTGATTTTAATTGTACGGAAATGATCGGAAATATTATCTCAATGATTTAAAATTTTTAACTGTTGCCATCTTATGTTTGTTAATAAATAAAATATTTGTAATTAATTCAAGCAAGGCTTTTAAAATAACTTTCAATTTTCGCTCTTTGCTTTGCTTTTACAATAATTCAGAGATTGGGATGGTCGTCAAGTTTTTGCATGTGTAATTTTGTTTTTGTCAGGAATATTGCTTCCTCGTCAAGCATGGGGAGGGATCAGAAAAAGGAAAAATATAGAAGAAAGTTTCGTAATGGCCACAACATACTAGTTTTTTTTTTTATTTTAGTCGTATTTGTGGAGGTTTGCGCGTTTAATTTATTCATTTATTTAATTTATTCATTATTATTGCGCGGGAATTTTTGATTTGACGTTTTCTTTCTTTGAGAATGATTATTTTGACGGAAAATGTTACAAATTTTTTCCCCCTCTAATTGAAGTCTAATTGTTGAACATGCGTCACTTGACAAAACTTTTATTTTCGAGATAGTCCGTGCAAAGCCGGGCAATGCAGCTACTAATAAAATAAAGAACGCTTAATTAAAAAAAAGAGAAAAAAAATCACTATTTTAAACTTTTAAGTTTGGGATTACTTTTCAAAAATTTCTGTAATTCTTCTTTAACATTTATTTACCTATGCATAATAATTTCCAAAAAAAATTCGATTTTCATGTATGTATTACTAGTGAGTTCTGCCCTCTGCTCACCAACTCCCAG
This sequence comes from Uloborus diversus, assembly GCF_026930045.1. Classification (NCBI taxonomy): domain Eukaryota; kingdom Metazoa; phylum Arthropoda; class Arachnida; order Araneae; family Uloboridae; genus Uloborus; species Uloborus diversus. The sequence goes on from NC_072739.1 coordinate 43,247,333, forward strand.
AACTGCTGACGCAGTTCCATAAATATTGCGTGATGTTAGCTCGTTATGCTTGCTCACTGGTCCACTAAAGTTTTTACTCTAGTCCCAATGACCTTTCTCAATTCCTTAATACAAGAATTAAAAAAAATGAATTTTATACCCATTAGTATTACCCGAGAAACAATACATGGAGATCGCCATATGCTTCTCATAGGTTTCTCATTCAGGGGCGCCGACTTGCAAAAATTATTGGGGGGGGAGGGGGGCAGAAATAACTGGAGGTTTAGGGGGTATGTAATCCCACGGAAGTCCCTCCCCCCCCAATAAGGGTCAGAATTTAGTACCTTGAAAATGCCAATTTACCTATTTTCTTGTGTGTATAATTTAAACAAACAAACAGTATGTGACATGGAGTTTTCAAAGTAAAACAATCTAAAAATTGGCATACAAATTTTCTGGTTCAACTAAATCATGTCACTTTTCTTAGTAAGAGACTTTTTTTTTTTTTTTTTTGTTCTTTTTTATGGGGAGCCGTGCAATGCCGTAGCTAGGCATGGATATAAGGTTGGACACTTGACTTGCATGGAAGGACTTTTGGGGAGGTGCATACGGGGGTTTCTTACCTCAGGAAATTTCCTAAATTTGAGATGAAAAATAGTGAGTTCTAAATTTTTTTTTAAAAGCATTTTCAAGTTATATAATCAACATTAGAACCCCGAAAACTCGACAAGCCTGACACATATTTTTGGCTTTGAAAGAAGGAAAAAAAAAAAAATACAAACACGCACAGTATTTTTGTAAAACGGTAATTTAATTTATGCATGCTTTTTAAGGCCAGTTGGTTTTTCATTAGTGATATTGGCTTACATATTCAAGTGTAAACGCAGTCTCTCGATGTCTAGGTCATTTTAAAAAATTTAGTTTATTTCTCAAAATTTGTTATACTTCTGTTTAATACAAGCAAGCACTTAGACTAAAAAAAGAGTACCATCCCCGTCCTTGCAGAATGTAGTGGTGATTACCGGTCAGACCTAAAGAAGGCGTCGTCATCTGGTTATCGGATTACGAGACAAATACGTACCGAATGACAATAGTCAGGACGAGACGAGCTAAGAAGACAAGAGGGGAGAGGGTCATCGGATAAAAAACATGCTTCGGAGATTTTTGCTTTTCTATTACATCAAAGGCGTATATAAGGGAGGGGCTGAGAGGGCCCGGGCCCCCTCCAAAATGTGGAAAAAAACTTAAATAAGGGTTGTCATTTTTGGTTTTAGTTGCTCACAAATAATTTCCAAACTTTTAGCTACAAAAATGAATAAATAAATATGATAGTGATAATAATAATTATAATGCGTTAGAGCAGAGATTTCCGAACTGAGTGCCGCAGGTAGGAGGTGAGGGGTGCCACCAAGCATCCATGGTAACAATAATACGTATGTATATAAAACGAGACTATGATAACGTGAGAAAATTCCAATATCGTCGGCACCATGCTGAACTTACGAATATGAAAATTGGCTCTCCTGAAAAGAGTCAAAACAATATTTTTGTCTAACCAGACGCTTTCAGTTATTTTCAATGTTTTAATTTTTATAGATATTGTTAGTGTAAAACTTATTGTTTGAAGTAGTAATTTAACCCTTTTTGAGTACTATGGCAAACGATTGAATTTGAAAAACGAGATTCGCGATTTTTCATCTTTGTTTGTTTAGCAAGTTTAGCATAGTGGCACCATATTATCAAGTTTCTTTTTTTTTTTTTTTTTTAATTACACAAAACCCACACACACATTACTTTCGTTCTGTACATTCAAAAACTTAGAACCAAGGCTGAGGAGTTGGAGTCGGACTGATTTTGAGGTAAAGAAGTCAGTGTCAGAAGTCGAAGGTTTAAAAATTCAAGAGTCGGAGCCGATAATTTTCCCTTAAAATCTGCAACCTTGCCAGTTCTTGTGGAATCGGAGTCGAAAGCTCTAAAATTCCCGAAGTCGGAGTCGGTCATTTTTCTTCCGACTCCGAAGTTCTGCTTAGAACTACTGGTGTGACTGTTGATTTCAATAGTTTAAATCTCCCTCACTACATTTTAACTTTTGTTTTCTATTTCAAACATGCTTCGGCATCCCACACATTTCCCCCCAAATAGCTGTGATTTGTACGACGATATTTTTAAAAATCTAGCAATGAAATTTGTTTGCGGCCCCTATGAAACTATCACGATTAATTATTTGATCAGCCCGGCTGCTCGCCGGCTCCATCCACCACCAGCTATACCTAATCGATGTAGATCTTTTATTACCATAGAAATTAATTAAAAACCGTAAAAATTTGCACCTTTTCTAATTTTTTTAGTTCAAAATTTTTATCCGTTTGAATTTTCTATTTGTTATCAAATAAAATACTTGTAATTAGTTTTAGCAAGCTAGACTCTTCAAAAGATTTTCAATTTTTTTTTCATGACTCTGATTTTGCGCTAGCAAAACTTAGTAGTTGTGACTGTTTTCTCTTTTCCGCGCTTTCCCAAGTTATCTCGGAAAAATAAAATAATGAAAGAAAATATAAATAAATTTAATTTTATACGTGTTCTGACTCGCGAGGTTCGTCTTAATATAAAGCTAGGCATCGGGCTCAAGTTTCTTTTGAATTTTTTAACTTAATATTAGTTACTCTTCTTCTGTTTACTTACGATGTGGAGGTCTCAGCTCCCCAATAAATATTTTGAGCTAATGGATAAGCACCGCTTTACCCTTGAGCCCTGGAGTTGCCACCCCATAAGTTTGTGTGTTTATAAGGTTTGATTACGGAAGGAGGGAGGGAGGGGGGGGGGGGAGAGGAACCTTCAGTATCTTAATCGGTCACTAACCGTACCACCCTAACGTTAACAAACATGACCTACAATTGCGTTTTTGACATTTTAATTTTGAAACTTTTCCGAGGATACACCTCGACTCTCACTCCCTATAAAATACCATTACAGATCGACAAAAATCTCGTTTATTGGACTTCAATTTCTTAAAATTCTTTGGGGGTGAGCACCTAAACCCTTCTCTCCATGAAATTACCGAAGATCATCTAAAATTGCGTTTTCAGAGCTACAACTTTGAAAAATTTCCGGGGGAGAACCCCCGGATCGCCATAATTTCTGTAAGTTCAGCATTACACTCACAACTAAATTCCTGTAGTTAAGTTTCTTTCTCCAAGTGTAAGTTTCTGTAGTGGCATTCTCTATAGTAGTCTGTATAGTGTGTTCTCTTCAGAGTGGCGCTAAGTGTCTGTAATGTGTATCGCACACATTTATAACGATTTTACATCATATTCAGATTTTTCGTCAAATTCTGATTCTCAGACAGTTCTAGTTTATTGATCTCCCGATGACCCTGCTCACAAAAGCCTAGTTTCATGTTTTTCATTTCCCCCCCTACATATTTAATTTTATCTGTTCTAAAATTTTTATTTTTTGCTTTTAATTTTTATGGGGAATTCGTGTTCTTAGACGCAAGAATGATTAGTTTCTTTATCACCTGAATTGGAAGAGGGGGGGGGGGATCTTGCAAACTAAAATTTGGCTATGCTCCCATGTCGGGCAAGCTTGCCTCCCCGTCAGCGATTTCCTAGCGCCACCACTGTATAGAAACTCATTTTATTTAAGAATTGCTGGACTTTATATACATCATGAACATGCACAGGATTTATAAAGCATCGGTTCCCAACCCGTGGGCCGCGGGCAGCACGGAACTGGGCCGCGGACGCTGAGTAGAGAAAGTCTATTCCAGGCATTCCAAGACAAATCTTGGGGTACCAGTTTCTCGGGACGATTCGCTAGTGAGATGAGTCATCGCTCAAAAGCTTCCCTGGCACCTGTTCATTCAGGAAGACCCCCTACTGTTCAGGGGTCGACAGCCCAGGGTCAAGTGGTCAAGTGTCCCTTTTCAAGGTCAATGATCTCCTCCCTCTTTTCGATGCTTGTATTCCGGACTTGTTTTACCCCTTTGTCAATAGTTAATGGTTGTGGTTTTCAGTTGATGAATAGCATCGCTCTGTGTCTGTCTGCTGTGAGGAAAACGTATTTCACTTAAACATGGATTCTTGGATTCGAACAGGGTCTTGCCGTAGGACAATGGGCAAGTGATGAAGTGACTCCCGCATCTGTTTTGCCTTCGACTAGTACTGAAACTGCGTTTGTCGGTAAGTTAATGTCCGGTCCAACTAGCAGAAAATTAGCAAAGAAAAGTAAATCATACTTTAGAAAATACAACCCAGATTTTATAAAATTCGGCTTTATTTCTTCTGGTTCCGAAGAAGAGCCCATGCCTCAATGCGTGATTTGCTTTGAAACTTTGTCAAACGAATGTATGAAAGTCTCAAAACTTGAAAGACATCTTGCGACTAAGCATCCTGAATGTGTGGGAAAGTCTTAGGATTTCTTTCAAACGAAGAAAAGAAATTTTTCTATGACAAAATCCACCATGGAAAAATCCTCAAAGCAAAGCACTCTAAGCACCAGAGTTTCTTATGAACTAGCTTTGTTAATTGCAAAAAAGGGTTCAGCTCACACCGTGGGAGAAGAACTTATCATACCCGCCGCAAAAATTATAAGTAATGCTTTGTTTGATGAAAAATGTACAAAACAAATTAATGAAATTCCGTTATCAAACACAACAGTGAAAAGAAGAATAGATGAAATGTCAGAAAACGTAAAAGAAGTTCTCGTTACTTTTCTGAGAAAAAGTGAATATTTTTCGCTCCAATTTGACGAAAGTACGGACGTTGCTGGCCAGGCTAATTTTTAGCTTTCTGTCGTTTTGAATGGAATGGAAATATTCAAGAAGAAATGTTGTTTTGTCAGTCTTTGCCAACAAGAAAAACTGGAGAGGAGATTTTCAAAGCTGCTGACAATTTCATAAAGGAAAATGAAATAGATTGGAAGAAATGTGTAGGATTGACAACTGATGGAGAACGAGCAATGTCAGGCATTCATATTGGTTTGGTCGCCAAAGTTAAGACAGTTGCTCCCTTGGTTCAATGGACGCATTGTAGCATACATAGAGAAGCTCTTGCAATAAAAGGCTTGGACGCGTCTTTAAAAAAAACTCTTGACGACGCAGTGAAAATCGTGAACTTTATCAAAGCAAGACCTAAAAACTCCACACTGTTTAGTGTTTTGTGCGACGAAATGGGCGCTGAACACAAGCAACTTTTGCTTCATTGTGAAGTTCGATGGCTCTCGAGAGGAAAAGTTTTGACAAGGTTATTCGAACTCCGCGATGAACTCTTGATTTTCCTAACGGATGGAGTAAATGATGGAAAAATAGCAAGTTCCCATTTAGACTGCATAACTGAAGAAAATTGGTTAAAACGATTGGCCTATTTGGCAGATATTTTCAATTCCCTCAATTATGTTCTGAATTTAACTCTGCAGGGCAAGGATTGTCATAAGTTTTTTGTGCAAGACTAAATCGAAGCTATGATAATTAAACTTCAGAGATGGGCTCGAAAAGTAGACCAAGATTCTTTTGCTGCGTTTCCTACTTTGCATGACTTTATTGAGACCAACGAAATTAAAGTCGATAGAAAAACAGCTGCAACCATAAAAGATCACCTCAACGCTTTGGCCTCTAGCCTCAGGTAAGCTGAAAAATTTATTCTCCTTAATTTTTCGCCAGTATTTTAATACGTCTTATTATTAAAAACATTAATTTTCTTAAGAACTTCTTTAAAAATTAAATATTTCAAATAATGCGATTTTAAAACTAATATTAACAAATGATAACTATTTTATATAATATAGTGTGAGTGAATATTCATTCATATGAATGAGGCTCTTAGTAACTGAAGCAGTATTAAGATTTTTCATATTTCTTAGGCACTTCTTCCCTAAAATTGAGGATGAAATTCAGTGGATCAGAAATCCCTTTGAAGAGAACTACCTTTCCAAACTGAAATTATCTTCAAGTGAAGAAGATTCATTAATTGAACTATCATGTGACCAATCTTTAAAATCGCTTTTAAAAACAACACCATTGGTCCCGTTTTGGATAAACGCTCGGCAAGAATATCCAGTTGTTGCCAAAATTGCACTCTCACACTTGATGGGGTTTTCTACAACTTATCTTTGTGAACGAGCTTTTTCAACTTTAGTATTTTTGAAGAATAAATACAGAAACAAGCCCAAGTAACACTGAAACGTTACGTCATCGTTACATCACGTTGCAATTAGTTGAAACATCGTTACCGTTTCCCACACAACGTGATATCACGTTGCTTTATCGATTCGTTACAAAAAGCGTAATTTTGAAACGTTACATCACGTTGCATATTTCTTAAATTTGTAACGTTGACAAACAGTTGCAAAAGAAACGTTATTTATCGTTACTTTTCGTTGGACCTTGCCTCGTCTTCGGCAACCTCCGAATCCTAGTGGCCATTTTCAGTAAACAACTTCTGGCTTGCTATGCCGCCATTGTTTGCAGCTTCGCAATCGCGATCTCTCATCACTTTTAGCGGTAAGTACTTTGTATTATTGTTAGTGTATTATTGTTGATATACTTATTTAATTAAAAAAAAGTGTTATTACATATTTTTATGATGAACTGCCGTTGATCGGAATTTGAGTATTTTTCCCACTGTACTTTTATTTATAATATTGTTTGAAAGAATGATGTTAGATGTTTTTATTTGAGTATTTATTCATTGATTTCTTAAAAAGATGCTGAAGCTTGGGGATATGTTCAATTAATAAGCTATAAAAGCAATAAATGATACCATTTTTTACTCATTTAATCGGCTTTTTACAGAAAGATTTTGACGAAATAATTGTAGCAATTTTTTGAAAATTTTTTTCTCATGTAACTGAAATTATCTTTAGTAATAATACTTCAAATTTTAGTTCAAAACTTTCATGCCTTTCGAAAAATATTTCTGGAGTTCTTTAGTAATAATAATAATTATTTTTTCAAGGATTTATTTATGAAAAAAGTTTTTATTTAATTTGCAGTAATATCGTTAATTTTGATCATTAATAGAAGTCTAATTGATGTAAATTCGGCTATGCTATGTTATGCTCTGTTTATTTTTTAATGTCAGGAGTGCTCTTACAAAATATTGTGAATGAAGCAACAGTGTGAGAATACTCGAACGCCTTTAAGCGGAATGAGACATTTTATATATAAAAAAAAAAAGATTTTATAAAAGTATATTAACACTAATTGCATTAACAAAAAATACAGAATACTTACTGTATCAAAAATTAAGTGTTCAATGAACCCACCTCCATTCTCACCAAGAAAAAAAACTTTATTCAAGCTTTGAAAAACAAAAAAAAAAAAAAAAAATCTTAATACAACGCTTAAAAGCAACGTGATGTAACGTGATAAATAAAGGTTGATGTAACGCTTCAAAAATCGTTGATGTAACGTTACTGAAACCGTTGATGTAACGTTACTAAAACCGTTGCTTTTGCGTTTTGCAACGAGACATATTTTCGCTCTATCAACGTTACCAGTAACGTGATGTCAACGATTCAGAGCAACGTGATGTAACGTGATTTATGTTACATGGGAGCTGAATGTTGAGAGCGATTTGAGATTAAAACTGTCTGGTTTCAATCCAGACATTGAATTGCTGGTGGAAGACAAACAGTGTCAAATATCCCATTAAGAATCTTTTGACTTTTAATACTTGTTTTTGACTTTTTTACAATTTTGTCAGCTACGTGGATTATAATAAAATTATTTTCGTTAAAAAAAACATCTGAAAATTCTTCTGGTACATTATCTTTTACTTACTGCTGAAAAATGTGCATTATATATATACATACACACAAATACATATGCTGTTTGCCATTAGAAGTTATACAAAGCAGTTAGTGGGCCTCCAAATTTTTCTGACGAAATTAGTGGGCCGCGCTACTGAAAAGGTTGGAACCGCTGTTATAGAGACTTATGACTGCATGAAAAATGCTGAGAAAAGGGGGAAATAAAAAGAGAATGAAAAGCAAGTTTTATAACAGACGCCGCAAACCGGATTTTCGTCTGCTACGTGAATAGGATCCATAGAGTACATTTTTCTATAATGACGTCACTAAAAAGTTGAACCCGAGATCTAACCGATCGCTTGGTATGTAGCACTCCAGCTACCTAAATCTCAGTGTGCCTGAGTTTGAGCTAAGTTTTCTCGCGTCAATGTGGCAACACATTGTTGTTTTCTTTGCTTTGCGGCGTGCCAGCCAGAGTGGCGTGGTAATAATTTAAGAGCTCTTTTGAATTCACGATTTTCCTGATTTCTAGTGTTGAAAACACATAGATGCGGTTTTTTGGTGATTTTAAGAACGTTTGGTTTGTATTGTATATTAAGGGTGCTATTCCTCTGATTCTAGGCAAAGGGCGGGTGTGATTGGACTCCCGCCGAAATATCTCTGATCTCTTTGAATCCCTCCCCACTTAAAGCTGTAATAAAAGTTTAAACTGCATCCATGATTTGTAAGGTGGCCAATTTATTACAATCAAAATTAGTTTTATCATACATTTAATTACTACCAGCAAAATACACGAATTGTGCTCGCATCCGTATCGATATTTCAATTAAACTAGATTTTTTTTCCGTTGAATAGTTTGCATCAATATCTTTCTTATTTTGGAGCTTGAAAAATCCTTACCATTTGATTTTACGGTAAGTTGCTTCTGTGGTAGCGACGGATCTCGCTTTCTCACTTGTGCGAAAATCCTTACCAATAAGGGGGGAAAAAAAGCTCTTCAACTGCAACATTAGGCAAGGGCAGCACTACGTTAATTTACGGGAGAATATGTATTCATATGTAATGTGCTTGTTTCTGGAATAGTTGAATGTATTACATATCTGTTATCAATTTCAATTCATTAGATATTCCCATTAGTCTAACATAGCAAATTCGATTTATATTTTTTCAAACAGTTAGTTGTCATTCACTTTACTATCAGGCATTGTTTTCGATAAATGACACCATAGATAGGTGAATGAAGTTTTGCAATTTTGAATAGGGTCACCCAGGATAAAATGGGTATAAAAAAACAATGAAATGTCAACATTTATTTTAGTTTTGGTAATACTCTTAAATGGATAGTTAAAAACATTTTTGCCTTCTTTACATAATTTGTGAATTATAATTATTTTGTTTTCTGAGTATTCTCTAACAATTTATTTATTTCCATTAGTTTTGCTGGTTTTCCTTTTTCAGTACGTCTCATTCTACTAGATTTCCTTATCCATTTACTATAATTGTCCTTTTCTGCGAATTCATCAGCAGCTTTTAGTAATGCAGCTACATCTTCTTCCAAAAACATCCGTCTGAATTTTCGCCGACACCAATTCTCGTTTTTTACTTCGTAAAGGATTCCAGACACCTTCCGTCTTCTACACACTGCCAGTACTTTTGCTTTTGAGGCATATGTCCGCATATTTTTTGTTATTTTAATATTATGAATATTGTTCCCAGTTGATTGTACATAACCGAATATTAGTCTTTGAGTCACATAAGATATTCCTTTTAAATTCTCTACTTCAATATTTTGTCCACACTGAAGCCTCTGCATGGTAGCTTGACCACAGCTCATTAGCAGTAGAATTTCAAATGTTTTCCATAGTTTTGAGCACTTCTCTGAATTCATGCTTTTAAAAAGTAGTTCGTACAGTTAGGGGTTTGTAATCAATAGCAAATTGATTACTTTGCCATCTTCCCGTTTAGAAATGTAAAATACAAATAGTACCACATCATTCTTACAACCAGAGACATAGATTCAGAGATCATTCTACTTTTCAATGGCAAGGATTTCTGAGACATGGATGAAAAACTTAATTGCACTGTCATTTTTATTTCAGCTTCATGTGAGGTATAATGAAGCATACACTCAGGATTCTGACTCCAAATGAATGTTTATCTTGTGGGCGGTGAAAAAACAAATTTAACTTCTGCTTAGATAATATGAAATTTTCAAGCTAGCCCTTATCTACTACACACTAATTACTACTCAAATAATAAATTTTAAAAGTGTCTTACCTTGTTGTAAACCAGAACTTAATTTATGTCGTTTCGCATGGGTTTTTCAATGATGAAACTTGAAATTGCTCTAATCATTTTAACTTTGAGCAGAGAAAAAACGAAGTGTGCGTTACTAGGGCTAGTGACTAGCCCTGATAACTCACTATGTGGCACTAGTGGTTATCTTGTCTTGCAATTATTTGCCCGTGGCATCCGCATATTTTTACCCGAAACTGCTTTCCAGTGCTTTTTCACTGGGCAAAATGCCGTTTTGGGACATGTTTTACGTGATAAATCATATAGTTAACTTTATATTCCTGATTTTTTTCCCCAAAAGAGACAAATAAGACTCAAATTCCAGATTCTACTTTCCAAAAAGGATTAAAATCCAAATCCTTCTTTAAATTGGCTGTTTTGAAACTTTTTAATTCCATACAATAACCTATGTTATTCCATATCGTTTATAGTAGCCCATAAATATTGTATAGCTTTTACATGTATCAATGTTTGTTTTTTATTAAAATATTTTTTTTCCATTCCAGTTGCTATTGCCTGATATTCATGATCTTGAACTTTTCATGAAGTAGTTTTGTGGTTATGGAAGCTGACGGGATTTTTTTTTTTGGGGGGGGGGGGCGCCTGTATTTTATGCTGAAAGATTGTAGAGCTGCTCTGTATTCCCCAGTAATGTGGCAGTGGATAGTAAATGATAGTAAAAAATTCGGATAAGATATGATTGAAAATTAAGTATTTTATGAATATAATTCGGGCATTGATAAATACTCACCGACTGATGGAGGGAAAAAAAGGCGTTGCAGTCTCAGTCTGATACAGGAACTCCTGATGTGGTGTCCATCAGTTTTTTAAACTTTCAAACAACGGTAACAACGTGTTGTTACCGACACACTTGCATTTTGACAAGTACTCTTATTCATTGTTTGTATATTTAAAGCAGAGTCTTCAGCACAGCATGCGCTCTGGCAGTAGATTAGAACGCACTCACAGAACTTTCTATTTATGTCGTGTGTGCTTTTACGTCCTCTTGAAAACTTAAGTAAGTTGTGCCATAACTTTCCATACAACTTGCACACTGAAGTTATTGCTGGACAGAAAACCTTATTGATCTGATTTGTAATAAGAGTAAACTGAACTGGAAGCAGCCTTTGCAAGGTACCTTCTGCAAAAGGTCACAGAGCAGAGTTTAATGAGTGGGGATGTGACTTGCTTGTAGCTGAGGTGATGTAATATTTATTTCAAAAGCTAGTTCTTCAGTCATCTCCACATTGCATTAATTCTCCGTGGAATTGACAGTTCCATTTGATTTCTGCCATCACTTTTTTCTGATTCGGGATAACACTTTCTTTCTTGTAGATGGTCGGCCTTTCGGCTTCCTATATCTGGCTGACATAAGATCCATATTTATATGGACAAAAAATATAGTAACAGTAGCTCTGAAAAGGAAGTTTTTAAAGTTGAAATCATTTGATTGATAAAAGTACACATTTTTTAACCTTTCAAACCGTCATTTGTAATTGAATTTGGTAAAAATACTGATGATTTTTATTTAATTGTATTGTATCCTCTATTCTTTTCAGAAACGTAGCATTGATAAGGGACATGTCTCCAACAGCTTTGGGGCACTTAATTTCAAACATTCAGAATGCAATCAGATAATGCTGCAAAACTGTTCGTCGTAGCTGATGTTTTGAATGAAGACTCCTTCAAGGGTCCATACTACCAGATCACATTTTTTAATTTTCCAAACCATCATTTGGAATTGTATCTGGTAAAAATAATGATGGTTTTTATTTAGTTGAATTGTAACCCCTATTCGTTTCAGAAATGTAGCATTGATAGGGGACATATGTCGAACAGCATAGGGGCATTTAACTTAAACTAAACATTTAGAAATGCCATCGGGTGATGCTGCAATGTTGTTGTTGATGTCACTTATATGCACACCGAACCGTTGAACTTTAACATCCATTATTTTTTCATATTCCTCTATGGCAGTGTTTTCGTTAATTTTACCCCATTTGAAAGCTGGGGTATTAATGGGTTTTCACAACATTTGTCACTTTCCTGGGTTGGGTGAGAATTGTCCTCGTGGAACTGTGTTACAATTGACTTAGGAATTGATGCAGTGATTTTTGTTCTTATGTTGGCCCATAATTAAGAAACAGCTTGTTTCGTGGTTTTTGTTTTCAATATTTTGTGTCAATATTTGCTATTTGTTCTGGTGAAACTTTTGTTGTTCCTAATGCTTCACCAAATGAAGTTTAGACAGGTAATCATGATTCACTGTATGCTGAGAGATTGCAGTTGCGACTCTGCCACATTGAAGAATTTAAATTTTCTGCAATCATGTCTTTAAACACATGCATTGTTAGTGGAGAATTTTCAAACTTTGGCAGCAAATGCTTTCCTAGCTCCAAAGCAGTCATATGATCTGCATTCCTTCCTTTTTGGTTTTCATGTCTGGGTAGTAGATTTCTGGAAATTACTTCATGTATTGCACCAGAGTCGAAAAACTGTTAAATACAGAATGGCAGTGCTGCTTAGTGCTTGCATGCACCTTTTTTTTGTTGTCAAAAATAGGGTCGGATTTAGGGGAGGGTAGGTGGGGGGCTACTTCCTTGGGTGCTTCCACAACAAAATTTTTACAAACTATCCTAACTTTCACAGATTGAAAACATCGGATAGATACATATATATCAAAATATTGGATATATATCAAAGTATCGGATGTTTTCGAACCCTGATTAGGGGCCTCCACACTTCCAAATCCGGCCCTGGTCAAAAATACTAAGATTTGAATAATTATTATGATAAATATTTTCTAAAGTTCACGCACATTTACCGGCCAAAAAAGTATTATAGTTGCCATTCAAGCAGCTCAACTTTATTCATAGATGCTTTTCTGTTATCCATTTTCAAACTGTCCCTTGTATTGCTTTGTAATTTTTGAAGAATTTAGTTTGATTCAACAGTAATGTGAAAAGGATTTTTTTTGTTGCCATTTTAAGATTCCTCTTTCAGTGAGCTTCAGATATTGATAAACATCTTTGTAACTTTCAAACTTCAAATCTTTTCTTGGGGCAATATTTGCATGAGCCAGTCATATTACACATAAAGGGATATAAGTTCTTTTTGGAGGGGGGGGGGGGGATACATAAATGTGCACATTTAGGAGCATTTCATTTGAAATACACTGTATATTAATATGTGAAGAATACTGTCAAGGCAATATATTCGAATACCATCAACTGACACCTTAAACTCCACTAATTATGGAACTGAGATTAATCAATGGTTACCAAAATGATCAAGTTCAAGTATTTGTACAAGTGAAGCTAATAATATATAGGATTCCCTTAATATAATAAAAAGTGCAGCATTTGTAATATTTGAACTTTCTTCCACCTGAAAGATGAATTGACAAACAACGTCTAAGAAATGAATGGACACACAGAAAAAAAAGAAAAAAAAAACCATAGTTGAGCGCCAAGGGAACTGCCCCCTATGGCCCTGCCTATGCCCTCTTTTCGGTCCGTAAACCTGGGCGAGGAGTTAGTTTCCATTTCTGAAAAATTGAAACTAGAATAAAATATGAATAATCAAATACGATTTTTTTATAAAATTCTCGCTAATCACCCAACATTCCTTTTATAGGACATCCTGAAAAAAATTAACAATTTACTTTCATAATTTTTTTTTTACATTGACGAAGCAAACACCACATATTACCGGCCGGCCACATAATCCCACATTGTGAGCTAGTGAAGGAAATAGAATGCAGAATTAGTTAAAAATAATAATGCTTTGACAAAATAATACTTACGAAACAATATATTAATTTAAAGTTTTGGTCTCGGGCACTAATACTCACGGCAAGTATAGATTTTCAATTGTTGTTGTCGTGTCTATGAGAGTCGAACTTTATGCATCCGTGGACTTTCATAACTGCCTCTGCGATTTGCTTGATGTTATAGATTTTAAATATTTGGCACCTTGGCTTCCAAACTGTATCAAAGAGGAAAGCAAACATGCTGATTCAAAACCTGAAATATAAAATGACATTAAAAGCACAATGGTAAAAATACTGATGGGGAAAAAATTATCAAAAGATATTTTCCTGCTTGTACTTGCATAACTTTAGGAGTAAAAAAAAAAGATTGAAGTAAATAAAAAAAGAAAAGGATAGTTAAGTAAAATGAATCACATTGCCTGATTTCCAACTTCATCAAGAAAGAGTTTTGACCCATGTGTATCCAATGAGATGCTTCATGCATGAATTGCCTGAGGGATATTCCTCTATTTAAAAGTGCTGCTTTCAAATGTGTTATTTCTTCATCTATCTTCCGATACTTGGGTCGCTTGCTGGTTGGGGTCATGGATCCAGGAGAGAGCATATGCATTTCTGCAATATTTGCAGCTTCATCCTTTTGGATAAGCTGGATGAAGGCAAAGATGTTCAGGTGGCTTGTTTTGGCCTGGCGATTAATCTTCGAATGCCACGATTCAACAAGGTTGTTAGTTCTGTGGTTATCATTGTGGAAATGGTTCCACATTCTCCTGTAAAATATGCATGAATTATCTAGTGTTCTTTTATGCAATCTAAATCTTTTAAAAACAAAAACATCATTTATGTATTTACAATTATACTTGGTGAATGCTTATTTTTTACTTCTTCAAAAAAAAAAAAAAAAAAACTTCTGAAACAGTACTTTTTAAATATTCTTGCTTTTTAAAGTCTTAAATTATTTGTGTAATTTGTGTTAATTCTGTGTAACTTTAAGAGCACATAAGGTATGACTTTCAATGAGCCTGAGAAATAAACACTAATTCAAGTGTTTTTAGCATTATTTTAAAAACTAAACATCAAAAAGCTTTCCCATAGTTTAAAAATAATTACTGCCGAAAACACTTGGACTTTGAATGCATCTAGTACACCAAAAAGCACCTTTTTTATGTGACAAAACTTGTATTAAAAAGGGTCCTTTTATCTGAAAGTGCACTGCCCCTCTTTTAGCCTTATCTCAAGTGTTTCTATTGTTGTGCTCTTGGCTACTAGTCTGTTTAAAAAAAAGCCTTAAATTTATTTCACCACGGTATGGCTGCATAAAAATAGCTAATCTGCGACTGAAACATCATGCACTGCAGTGGTGCCCCACCCCCCTTCGCTGACCACATAAGGTCAGCGAAGCTGATCTGTGTGGTATACTTTTGTGTTCAATGTTATGAAACGCAAAATATATTCTGAATCATTTCAAACACTGATCATCTTCATTCATTTATGAATGATAGCTGCAAAATTTGAAGCCAAGTAATCTTGTATTGGTTTCAAAAAAACACCCAAATTTCGTATCAATAAAATAAGCATGCAGTAATAACAGAGGCAAGTTTTGGTTTCTATCATTTTCCTTGTTTCTCAGATCTATTTAGAAAAAAAAGTTATATGATCAGCATGTTAGGACTTTCCATCCAAAAGCTCACACTTCTTAGCATTGAAAAAGGTGTTCCTATTAACACAGAAACATGTGTCTGCAGTAATTTGCAATTATTGTGCATCAAAACCTTTGTACATCTTTTCATTTAATCTAAATGAGATACTTAAAAGTGAAATGAAAAAGGAAATTAAACTTACATGGGAAATAAGCAACTTTGTGGCTGAACCCAGGTTTGCTCTAAGTAGTGGAGCAGCTCGCCTTCTCTCCCTGTGTTTGTCTGATCTGCCCTTATGATGATAAGTGCATTAGCCATTTCTGCTGGAGGAACCAATGGTAATACTCCTATCTTTCTAACCCAGTGCCGTGCCTGGTCATTACACTGTATTGAGTAGCCAGGCCCAATTTTTGAACCTAAACACATAAATTAAAAAAATTGTTTTACCTCATTACATATTTATTTAATGTCACAAGCAGTGCCATGCAAGCTGAAACTTAGGTATTTGAATATATTTTTTAAATTTCTAATTTTGTGTTACATTCTACTTGATACCAGAAATAATGGTAAGAATAAATAACTACCTTCTTCCAAATGCTTTGGGTGAAATGAAGAAAGCACCCTTTGACGTCAGCTCGGGGTAACACTGTGGCTAAGGCTTGAGCACATCCAATTTCAAAATCGATGAGAATAGATTTAGGACTCAATTGCAGATTTTTTAACTGAGCCTTTTCCTGGATCAGTCTAAAAAGCCTTTGATAAGTGGAGTTGCTCTTCTCTTGAAGAAGGCAGTAGCACAATGGGAAATATTTTCCCATGTATTCGCCATGGATGGAGTAAAGCTGATAAAAAATGCGAGGGACAATTTTAAAAGTCCCATCCATAAAAAGATGTTCATTCTCGCATAAATTTACTAGATTGTTATCAGAGCAAAACACCTGAAATTAAAAATAAATAAATAAAATAAATATGGAGTTACATTATGGTAGCCATGTCCCAATCAAGTAATAAAATTAATGATGAAAATTGTCATACATTGCTTTAAACGCAATTTACATTAATGAGATGTAAGAATTGTTAACTGTTGTCTATTTTATTTCACCTTGACTTTTTCTTACTTCTTGGAGCAATTATGACTTATAATTTTTTATTATATTTTCTGCCAAAACTAAGTAAATGAAAAAAATTGAGTGATACAAAGACATTTGTGACTGGCAGATTTCAAAGATTAATAAAGGCACTGGTAACTATATGGGGTAAGTTAGTTTTTTAATATAAAATTTGGTTCTATTTACATTTCAGTTACTTTTTTTATACATGGAATAGTTTTTTTAAATTGTAAATTCTGATGCTTAAAATCTGTGCATGGTACATAATGAAATTTTATAATTAAATGTAACTTGAAAAGTGCTCAAGTTCCACTCTATTCCAATGAATGCAAAATTCTTTGAGTGTAAGTTTTTTTGAAAATATGATTGTTACTTGACGTATTCAGCCTACAAGCCTGTATTTTAGCACATTTTGGGAATCTGAAAATGGAGAAGCTAAGGAGTATTCTAATGAGTTGGATGTTATTGTCGATCAAAAAGCAGTGTTTTTTTTATTAAGTTTGGTTTGTCGGGTTTGCAACAATGCAGACATGACCAGTTTAATTATTGTTTTTTAGTACCAAATATAAAAAATTATAGCTCTGTTCAACACATGACTATATAACATAGTAAATAGGTAGAGAAAATGCAATTTTAAAGAAAATGCACCAATTAATAGCAAGGCTACAACATAAATTTGAATATTTTTCTTTAAAATGAAATTATTCTTCTACAAGCACTTCATATTAAAATGTAACCTAACTATGCGTCTTTTACTGATTTTGTATACTGTTATATTTGCTTTAATATGCTTTGTCTAACTACAAATATTAAATGTTATAAAATGGGAAAAAATATTCTTTTTTTAAGTCATGTCTGCAAGGTTAATGACATGACCAATTTAAATAAAAAAGAATACAGTAAGCATAAATTTTTTTATAAATCTCATAGCTCTGACATAGAAGACATACAATTTTGAATAAAAAAAAAGTACTCATTATTTACTACATTGCAGTAAAAAGTAAGAGTTTTTTTTTTGTAATAAAAAGCAACATTTAATTCTACATGAACAAACAAACTACAGATCAAACTGTCTGCATCAGTGGGTATTGGCGGTCTTGTGGCATTTCTAACCTGATACAGTCCAGTCTTAATGGAGCTGTAGCTAGGCAGAGATGCAGCTGCTTGGACACTCGTCGCAGCCTTTGATAATTGCTGCCTAGTAAAAAAAAAAAAATCCATCTTTATTTTAAAATAGAAGGTATTTACAAACAACTAGAGATGTAATAACCTTGGCTAGGACTTGGATTATTCTTGGAAGTTTTAGAGAAACATTGCATGCAAAATCAGCAATTGAGTAATTTTTTAACCGAAAATTAGGATGCCAGGGGGGAGGGGGGGAGATCCTTGCAGGCAAAAAGTCCAACAAATTGCATTGGACCACAATAATTTTTATTATCTCTTTAGACGCACACTTTGGAATGACAGTCAGAAATAGCTGTTAGTTGAAATGAAAAGGAAATTTATGTCATACTGTAAGCAGGGTTGAGTAATTTAAATTAGCGACTTACCGAGTACTCGGTAGTAGGTCTACTCGGCCAAATTTTGATCAGATACTCGGCCAATACCGAGTAGTTGTAAAAAATGAAATATTGTTGAGGCAAATTTTAGAATTGATAACGTAGTGCAACCATATAATATATTGCAATCATTTACAAGATAAATTTTGAGAATAATGAAGTTTGTTATGCTTCAATGGAGTAAATCTTTTTAGTGTCCGCAAAGTTAATAAACTTATTAAAAATGGAGCAGTATAAAAAAAATGAAATTATTATACCATGTTTGGCAGGGTGTGCACGGGGGGGGGGGGGTACAAAAGGGACACCTGTTGGCCCAAGCCTGAAGGGGGCTCAATATTTTTTTAACTAGGCATGAAATATAGAGGTGAATAATATGAAGGGGGTCCCGGAAAAGTCATTTGTGACAGACTCCAAAATTTCTGTGCACACACCCGACTAGAACTAAAATAGATTGATATGATTTGTTTTAATTCCAACTTGATTAATCATATTTAATATTTATTTGTTTATTTTTAATTTTAAAAATTACCTTTTTATAAATTTTTTGACACAAAATATTTTACATAATGTGTAGTTAAATTTCAGCTCGAATTTTGTTTTAAAAACTTATATGGACATGGAGGTCTATACTACTATTCCAATAAGTTTGAAATTCATCATGTGTGTGTCGGTGGTTCTTCTTAAAACATAATTAGAAATCGGGGAACAAATCTGATATACCCCCCTCTTGGCGACTTTTTCCTGTTGGCGCCAAAAAAGCGTCGCCAAGAAAACTATGTATGACGTCATATGTCATACATCGTTCTTAGCGATGCTTTTTTAGCGCCAACAGGAAAAATTCAAATTATGTCATTAATTATTTAATGAAATTAATGCATTAATTTTTTTTCGTTGTTTCTCCGGGATACGAGCCCTCGGTCTCATAGTACTTTCGTAATGAGACCTCGGCTCGCCGGCCCTGCCTCGGTCTCATTACGAAAGTACTATGAGACCTCGGGCTCGCCAGGACCTCGCTGCCGCTCGGTCCGTTATCCCTCCGACTTTTAATATACATCACAGTCGGATATAAGTCACAGATCTCCTCCGTTCAGTATACAATAAAGTCACAGATTTTATGTGAAATTAACACCATTTTTGTGCTACAAAAATCCCAACCAGACCAAAATACAAACTACCAGAAACACACTAAAAACACAATAATTCAAAATATGTTCACTTACCTTTTTTACTTTTCTTTTACTTCCTCACGTGAGGCAGTGCACATATGTTCCGCTCTTAGGGAAATTATCCCATTTTTTATTATCATTACTTTACAAAAATATTTAAATTATGTTTGTTTTGACAAAAAAAATTCCAAAAAAAAAAAAAAACAACCTTATTTTACTTGTATTTTGTACTCCACCCAATTAATTTCGCGAATTATTTCCAAAAACTTTACAAACATATCCTCATTTTTGTATTCACAATTTTTTTTGTATAAATAATAAGCTAAATAAAATTTAAAATCCCCTAATCTATTATATGTTGGTAGACTACTTTTAACGTGTCTCCATGTGGATTCAATTGTGTTAGTGTGACATTTAGTTTCTGGATCTACAAAATTAAGTTTATGGTTGACTGTTAAATGCTCATACCCCTCCTCCCCCAATGTATCATATGCCCTCCAACAATCGGAGTGCACCGTCGTGCCTGGTAGTATCCACTGCTTAATTGCCAAAAATAGTTTCCCTACCCCTATCCCCAACAGCAACCAAAAAGGTTTTCCCCGAACCCCGTTCAACCCCCCCAAAAACCCATTGTCCCTCAATTGCATGTCCCCGATTATATTTTCTTTTCCCAAATTTAGATTCATCAACTTCAATAACTTTCCCAACCCCCCCTATTTGTTCGGATTTTAATTCAATGTAATTTAATATTTCTTCATTAATATAATTTCGCCAATCGGCTAAAGTTTGTGATGAAAAAAAATATTGACTTTCAATATCAGCAGTTTTGGTCCCAATTAAAATCTCATATGTTATCAAAAAAATCTCTATTTTCAACTTGCTAGAACTAAACCATGACCCACTCCTGATCGTTGCTTCTTTTCCACAAACAACACCCCCAATAACCTTTCTAGAAAAAAAAATTAACCCATCTGAACATTTTTTAGTTTTTTTAATTTTCATAACAGAATTACATCTAGAACATAACATTTCATTCTTAAGTAAACCAATTTCCCTTAAAAATTCTAAAAAAACCTCTTTATTTTCAATTAGTTTAAATATAAAAAATCTATTTAGGACTCCGGTACGTCCAAACGTTGGACGACCTGACGAAAAAGAAAAAGAAGATTCATTCAAAAATTTCAATTGATACATTTGGACAACATCACAAACCGAACTCATAATTAAAATAGAAAATTCAACTAAATTAACATTAAAAAACAACACGAAAAAGAATACTCTAAAATAAAGTTTGAATTGAAACTTTATTTTAGAGTATTCAACTTAAAATCTCCCTAAAAGCGGAACATATGAGCACCTACCTCCTACCACACAGACACGTGCAAAAAGACAGACTTCGAGAAACTACATTCCAGCGTTCAAGTTGCAAAACCAGGGTTGCCAAGTTATCGCCTTATTGGCGATTTTCGTATCGAGCGAAAAATTAAAATCTCGCCAAGAGGGGGGCATATCAGAGGAGAGCCGAAATCGGTACTCCGCCGAGTAGTGAAAGGCCGAGTACTCCGCCAAAGAGCTACTTGGTACGTCTCTATAAATCATGATTGAAATTGGTTGATTAAAAAACCAGTGATATTAATTATGATTTTTGAAAATTAATTCTCTAAGTTCAAAAGAATTTAATGGCATAAAGTGCACAAATTTTTTTTTGTAAAAACCAATAAACTAGCAAACAATTCTAAACGACATACCAAAATAATTTTGTTTAGAATTGCCTAAACGGCAATTCTAAACGACATTACCAAAAGGAAATAGAACGGTTCATATCGTTGCCTCAGAGCAACACTAAGACATCTAATCCCAGAAGTAACACTTAAGAAATCCGACTGTTGTTCTGAGGCGATATTGTTATTAAATAAAGCAAATTGAAACCAAGAAGGAAAAAAATCATGATCTCAATAAAATTGTAAGGAAAAATTGCAAAGAATATATGAACTAAGATGTTTGTACACACAATACACCACCAGCTGGGTTATTCCATTCGAGGACTGCAGTTTCGGGCTTATTAGCACTCATCAGCCTGGAATAGGAAGTAACGGAGCTGACGGTGTAGTTTATATTTTCCGTCTTAGCCCTGGCTTTCAGGCGGTAACTTACTGAATATAAGATGTTTGGAGTTAGGAGTGATTAATCTGTTAAGGAGTCAAGCTATTAAAGTATTCATTAAAAAATGAGCTTATCATGCAATCATCTTTTTCTTTCAGTGAGTCGAAACAGTGTTAAAAAATAAACTATGCATAATAATAGGACAAGAATTCGAGGGAAAAAAAAGCCTGCTTCTCAGCCCGCGGTGAATTGCATTAAAGATTTAAAAGTCAAGATGTAGATGTTTTTTAAATTATGGATTTTTTATTTTATGGTTCTTTAAAAAAGAATTAATAAATTAATAAAAATCATTATTTGAAGAAACTACTTCAAATTTCTATGTTATTTTTATTCTTTAATTCCAGTTAATGAAATTATATATTTTTTTAAAGTTTATTTTATAATTTCTTTGAAAAGAAAAGGCAGATATTTTTGATTTAATTGTTTGTCATGTGTAGAGAAATAGCTGTAAAATTTTCATGAAAAATAAAAATTATTTGTGTTGTTATCGTAGGCTACTTCATATCTCTATCAATTCTGTGGTTGAATAAGTAAACCACCTAAATTAACAATCATGGAGCATACTTTATACAATGCAGATAATTAAAACAAAGGAAAATCCGTGCATTGTAAGAAATTATTTTCTACTAATTTATTAATTACTCTTATTTATATTTTTAGTTTTATGTATTTTTCAATTTACATATGGGAAAAGAATCTTGAGCAATTTATTAGTATTAATATACTTAATTAGTCTTAAACTAAAAAAATCCGTTTAAATAAAAAAAATCCGGTTCAAATAAAAAATAATCGAAAATTTTTAAATTTATGTTAATTTTTAATTAAATTTAAGATGCAACATTTTTGGCCAAACATAATGGTTTAAAAATAATAATATCAGAGGAGAAACTTAAAAAAAAAAAAAAAAAAAAAAAGAAACCAGCTATTCTTTTGTGTTTAAATTTGACTTACCTATAAATTGTAGGGACTGGAACAAGCTTGTTTTGTGATATTTCCTCTTTCAGTTCCTGTACAAAGGATGCTGTAGTTATTTTCTTCGTCTCATCAGAATGGTTGTGGGCCCTTCCGAGTAGGACACACTGCCTATCGCCAGAAACCACCAATTTTCCCCCCGCAAATTTCGGATTTTCTCCGAACACAAAACCAGGTGGTTTTGTCATCCTGATTCTTCCTTTGAAAGTTATACAAAAAGTTGTGATAACTCATCATATCGCCTCCTCGCTTTGACTTCAAAAAAAGAATTTGATGCGCCATTTTTACAGAGAAAACGGATATTCCAAAACTAATGGCCGAAGTCAAAGGTGAAATGGCCGAAAGTCTAAGGTAAAAGATCGAAGGTCTAGGTGAACGGCCCATCCCCTGCTTTCTCTACTTCTTCGCCTTGCTCTGCTACTGCCTTGAGTGTCCAGACTGCTCATGAGTCTGTCTCGTAAAAGTCGTGTGCCAGTTTCAGACCCTGTAACCCGGCGTAACTTAACATAAGGCAGGCTTGGGTGAACAAGGTGTGCAGAAGCTCGTAATCAAGAAATGATACCTTTTTTCTATATTTACCATCTAAACTTTCAATAAGAACTGTATCTTCCGCGCTGCATTTCTTGAGTTACTCCTCAACCAAATAGCCCTTGTGCTATGGTTTCTTGTCCAGAAGGAATCAGTTTAAGTTCTTGCACTAAACTTTTCTCAATATATGAACAATGGGATCTGTTATCCATAAGTGCATGAACACATGCTTGATTCCTTTTATTTCGTATTCTTATCATGATAGTTTTTAATTAACTTTCATGAGCTGCTGGTTGCAAGGAAATACGTATAGTTCTATTGGCCACCACTTGGACATTATCATAATGTACATGGATGTTTGTGAAACTCTGAAATTTGGATGCAGTGCATCTTAGTCCCAACAAGCATTGTGAAAGAAGACTAAAATTAAGGAATGTATTTCCAAAATAGTATACTCAGGTACATTTTTTACAATTTTTTTCTTCTAAAAGAAAGATTTTAAACTACTTTTAGTTATATGCATTTTCCCTTCAAAATGCGTTTACTTTTACCATTTCCTGATTTTATACTTCAATAAAAGATTAACAGTGTAAAATAATAAATCGCTTGGCGCAGTATAGCCCTCAGTGGCTCTTGCACCATTAATATCAAACAACCAACCAAAACCAAAATTTCATTAACACATAAAACAATCTGTTCGCTTCTAAGAGGTATAGGACATGACAGGAAGGCATATGCTCTTTGTTAAAGCTATTTCATTTGCATTACTGAGAACATGCAAAATAGGGATGTTTCCTCTCAAGTTTTAATGCTTCAAAATTAACTGGAGGGACATATCTAAAGCGGGACACTATCTGCTCGTGAAGGAAACGCTTGGTGTCAACTTCTTGGGTGAAAGTGTTTTTCTTGCCGGCTGGTTCCACTGTTACAGTCGCTCCGTTGGGACTGATTAATCTTCTAATACAGTAAAATCCCTCTAATGCGGACACTAACAGGACAATTTTTTTTTGTCCGCAATAGAGAGGTGTCCGCAGGACAGGGGTTTAATAATGTTATTTGCATTGGAACTGGGGAATTAAAAATTGTCCGCATAAGAGGGGTTTCACTGTAGTTAAAAAAGAAGTGAGCAAATAAGTAATTGAACAGATGTTCTTAAAAGATAATAAAATAGCTCAAATGTTACACTACATCATTCCCCTCGTAAAAGCTCCATGCCACATGCCATCCATGGATTTAACAAGAATGCCTAGGTATTGTAGTGTTCTGCTTTAAACTCCAAAAATAACCTAGAATTAAAAGTACAGTTGGTAAAAAAAGTATTAGAACAATGAAATTTGTAGTTTTCAAGGTAATAAAATTGAATAAACCTAAAAATGAATTAATACCAGTTAGTATTTATTTAAATTACGCAATACGTAAGTATAATAAAAGTTCGAAATAAATACAATATTTTTTAAATCAAAACAACGCGATTCACACCGGAAAAGAAAAGTATTATAACAAAAAACGAAACTTGTAAATTACAACGTGACGTCATTTGACTTTCAAGGTTTCTCTCAAGCATGTCAAGGGCAGATAAATAGGGCCTGATTGTGAACTGGATCCAGGACTTTATGGCTCCGCAGTCAAAAGTGCTCTCAAACTTGGCATCAATTTTTGAGCGTACCAGATCCCTGTAGATTCCCAACAGGGACTCAGTATCAGCACCCCATGAAGTGTTAGCTAAGACTTTAAGAATATTTGATTTTACTAAGCATTTCTTTTTTAAATCTTGAATGTGAGGAAGAAATTTTAGTTTATTGTCCATAGTTAGAGACCAAGGAGCTTCCCTTGGTCTTTTACAGAAATGGTGTGACGTCGTGAGTCACAGAAGTAGCGTTTAACGAATCCAAGCGTTTTCATTTAAAACAAGTCACACCACAAACCAAAGGAAAGACTAAACCCCTTTTAACATTTACAAAAAAAAAAAAAAAAAAAAAAAAAAAAAAAATAATTTACAGAAAAAAAAAGACTGTTAATCATTACATAGATGGGGTTACACATTAATCTGGCAAACACAGTTGCCTCCGTGGTGATCACAACGGAAAATAACGGTTTCCGTACGAAACCGGAGAATGCCTTTGGGCACCTATTTCAGTCAAGTCCAATCTCCCTCCCAAAGTTCAGGCCAAAGTCTTCATGAAGGCATGGGGCTTGTCAGCTAAGCCCCCTTAAAATTTCCTATTGGTGGGAACATGATGACGAACACAGCGACGTAGTTGTTCCATCAGAGAACTCACGGCCCGGATTTGTAGGTTTATCCGGCGCCTCATTAACATGAGGATACACCTCCATGTCTGTGGTTTCCGGCAAGTCAAACGGATCTCCGGCCAGGCCTGACAGGAAACTCGACGCACTTGATTCCGAAACTGTACAAAGAATCGCCAGCTAGTCGTGTCCATTCATCAGGTGCGGAATCCAACCCAGACACAAAGGTGCAGAAGAATAGCTGTCGGTCTGTTCTCCGCAGAGTTTATGTTGGCCTCACAGTCGCACAGTGGACGTGCGGCATCGAAAAGGGCACAGGACTGAAGGTGCCACAATGGGTTCATTGTTAATATGTAGGTTTGGGTTAGAGTGAGGACCCTTTGTACGGCAGAAATGCAGGCAAAACGTCTTTTGGGGGGACAAGGAAAAGCCATTTCTTCGCCCATTGTGAAACTAGATTAATTGCTATTTGTAGTTGTCTTTCAACGATACTCAAGTTCGATGATGAAAATACAATCTGAAAATCAGGGAACATGGTACCCTTGACAGCAGGACTTCCCTTGGGTGCACCTTCCTCTTGGACGAAGGTATCCGACAGAACAGACTTGAGACGTACACGAAAACATCTAAGATGAAGAAAATTGGAGATAACGATGGGTAGCGCAACCCATACTCGTACAGGCTTTTGAGGATACCATATCTCCAGGTATGGTCATATGCCTTTTCCATGTCGAAGAATACACTCACTATGTGTTTTCTTTCCAAAAATTCTTCTCTAATCGAATCTTCGAGAAGCAGCAGGTTGTCAATCGGCCACCTGCCTCGCGTATCATAATTAAGTTGAACATCTGAATACAAATGGTTATTTGCTACAAGCTACTGCAGAGCTCTTTTGATTTTGTCAACGTCAATGGCATATCTTATATTATGAGTTACATTGTGTAATGTTTCTGATACTATTATTAATCCAGCCTAAGCGAACCACTTTTAACAAGGGCTTTATTCTGCTAATCAATCGCAATTACAACTCACTCAAACATTCTAATTCGGGCAGTGTGTAGCCAACACCGCTATATTAATCCAAAACGTTTTTGGGGGTGTTTTATTTTTCCAAACCTTAGTTGCGCATCGATGGTTACAAATTATTTGACTAGGACTGTCAACTGATAAATCAGTTGTTGCTTTTTTTAAAATGGACTTCGTTTGATTCTGGTAACATAATTTATTGCAAATGAAGCATAAATGATTAGCAATTTTGGAAACAGCATCATTGCTGTATTCAAAGAATATGAAATGGAAGCATTGTGGTAAATAAATGGTCGAAATAATTACTAGTGCTTATCGTCCAAATAGGGTCATTCCACGTCAAATCAACCCAAAAAATGAGATTTTGACACCCATAGTCTCGGATTTTGATGAAACTTGGCATAGTTGTTTCTATTATGGATGTAAGAAAGAATGTAATTTTTTTTTTGCTGTATCTCGAACGGTTTAGATTTTATGGAATGTCAAAGTTTTCTGAATTTTACGATTTTTCCCGATGGCATGCGTGAAAACTAATTCGCATTTATGCAGAAAATAAATAACTTCCCTGTTTACGAACCAATATTGTTGAAATTTTTTAAAAATAAACCTGATTATCCAAGGATTACAGAAAAAAATACAATTTCATCAATAATTATCAATAAAAAAATAAGAAAAATTCCTAAAGTACAATTTATTAAGTTTTTTTGAGAAAGTTGGGAGCTATACTTAAAATGAGATATCTCCAAATGGGTAGTAAATAATCCCTCCATTTTTTTTTATATTTCTGATCTAAAAGATGTATTTTATATAATAATATAATAAACACATAAAAACATAATTTAAGTGGTTTTTACACTCCTTCATTTCAACAAGGGGCAC